>NC_139168.1:20841197-21044240 GCF_965202585.1 Thalia democratica
ACAAGTATTTGATGAAAGTGATTAAACATTTTTGGATGAGACTTTTGTTTTAATTAATGTATATTTTTTAATTTGAACATAAAACTGCTTTTCAAACAAAAACAAAATTCTTTTTTTTTTAAGTGCTTTAGTATCAGCTTCAAGCTTAATAATGAAACTTTAATATCAATTAAGAAATATAAATGACGAACAATATTTTACTACTAAATACAGGTTTTATTACAACAAATAAAACAATACAGTTCAAAAAAAATATTGTTCCCTTTAAAGGGCAATAACAAACTGGATTTAAGAAAATAAATTTTAATTTTAAGAGCTACTAGAACTAAGAGCACTAAGTTTATATCAAACAATTAGGTATTTAACCATATTTATTATTAAAGTTTAAGCTATTCACATTTGTTTATCTTTGTAAAATACTTTTTGTTTCCAAGCTGATTTAATATGCTGTAGAATATATTTCCCACAGATCGACAAAATGTAGCTCATTAGCGCCAAAAGTGTCGTTAAAATCATAATGAGCTATGAAAAAGTTAACATTTTGATTGAAAGTCACTTATTTTATGGTTGTGTTTAATATATTTAATTTGTTTCATTTAGGCTTTCTAAAAACATTTATTTAGCGATATGAACTAAACCTTATTCATTATGTATAAATTGTACATCTGATTATTTTGCGTAATAACATTTGAGAAAAGTGAAACTAAAAAAAGGACCTAAACTAAATAGTTAAATGTTTAAAGGCTAATGCTAAAACAACCCCAATTTTTAAAAAGTTAAAATATTGACCCCGGTGTAATTTTTTTACTTGATCCCGTTTGTTTTTAAATACTAATGTTTTTATTTTTCGTATATTTATAAAGGATTTTAGAAAAACTTTCTATGCTGCTATTGTTACTAAAACACACATATAAATTGATTAGTATAACACATAGTTTTTTACAGTTAAAGGCTGTAGAGAGCTGTATATATTTTAAAAACTGCAAAACTTTTCGTTAAGTCACAGATACTAAAACTAACTGTTATGTTATAAATAACTAGACCGTAAACTTTTAACCGACCGCTAAAAATAGATTGTATGATTTTTTTATTTTAAATAATGCCGTAATATTTACCTCTAACAGAACGAATTTTTTTAGTTTATTAGCGCCAAAAGTGTTTGAAAAACTCGTAGTAATCATAGAAAAATTAAAAGCTTATTGCATATTTTATTACATTATTTTTGTTTTCTTTCGTTAGTAAGTGATTCTAATTAGAGGCCCTCAAGTAGATATGGACTAAAAAAGTTTGAGAAAGATAGTAACTAGATCCTGCAAATATTTATAAAGTCTACATCTTAATGTGTTTTCTAAAATAATTTTCTGAAAATTATTTAACAATAAATGGTTGAATGTGTAGAAAGGTTCATAGATAGCTTTAAACATGACAATTAAAACTAAAACATTTAAAATTTAATAATACTAAATTAATAATATTTGTCTCATCTGATTAATGTTGTTATAGGAGTTTTTTTAACATCCTATTATTTTGCTTAGACTTACAGAAATTTTTTTTTTACGGACTAAGACAAAACTATTTTTTAAACCTAAAAAAAATCTAGATTTAAAGTTCAAATTTTTATCATTGTAATTTTACCTGTGAAGACTTTTTAAATATTTATAACTATTTGATGCTATTTTTGAGGTGGAGCACCTTTAAACGTGTAACAAAAATTGATAAGTTTTAATTATATCAGTTCATTAAGTTCTGTATGAAAATTAGAACGAGGAAAGTCTATAGTTTAACTTATCAAACTATAACATAAAAGTTAAAAACTTTAATTCTATTGTACAAATACAAACAAAAATCTCGATTACACATATTTTTCAAGGTTAGTATTGTTTAAAATCATTATGAATATAAATTTGTTTGATGTCAATCTTTTTAATAAGCTTTGTGAAAGCAATGATGAAAACAAGAACATTTTCTTTTCACCATTGAGCGTTTCTCTCGCCCTCTCAATGCTACTAATAGGTTCTAATGGAGCAACCAAGAAGCAGCTTGAAGAAGCACTAGGGTTCGTGAAGGATGAACAACTTCTTTCAAATCTTAAAAAGCTAAATGATGTACTAACTTACAACTCCAAAGGCTTACAAATCAAGCTTGCTAATTCTGTCTTTCCTTCAGAAGAATTTGAGATTGATGAAAATTACCAACGTGACATGGAATATGCTTTTAATAGCCAAATTCAGTCTTTAGACTACGAGAATAATGCAGACGAATCGAAAACTATAATCAATAATTGGGTTGCAGATAGTACTAATGGAAAAATTAAAGATCTGTTTAGCGACTTGGATTTTGATACTGTATGTGTTTTAGTTAGTTGTATCTACTTCAAAGGTGATTGGTATGATAAGTTCAAGTTAAGTGACACTAGAGATGCTCCATTCTATTGTACCAAAGAAAAAATTTCCACTGTTAAAATGATGTTCCAGGAAAAGTATCATTCGTATACTTCATTTGTTGAAAAAGGATTCAAGTGTGTGAGAATTCCTTACAAGCAGAAAAGAATTAGAATGCTCATAATTTTACCTGATGAAAGGTTTGGACTGAAAAATGTAATGAAAAAGCTGGACGTCCAAACTATTGAAAGCCTTAAAGATCCTAAAAGTTTCAGTACAAAGCGAATTTTGTTGAAAATGCCAAAGTTCAAAATCGAATTTGAAGCAAGCTTGACCGAAGCTCTGCGGTCGTTGGGAATTAAAGACGCCTTTGACAAGGAAAAATCTGATTTAAGCGCAATGTTTGCAGGAGATTCAAGACTTTATGTAACCGAAGTAGTTCACAAAGCTTTCATTGAAACAAGTGAAGAGGGAACTGAAGCTGCTGCATCAACAAGAGTTGTAGTGAGTCGTGCTGTGCGATGTGAAATAAGTTCTTCAGACCGAATCTTTTTCACAGTTGATCATCCTTTTTTGTTCATGATTTTATACGAAGACCAAACTTTATTCATCGGAAAAGTTACTTCGTTGTAAATTTTGTACCTAGTTGTTTTTCTATGTTTTTTTTTTGTTTTCTAAGTTGTGTTTAATGTTATAAAAAGCTTTTGTTTTGATTATTAATCGGTTTGTCTCTGTACTCCTGCGTTCGTTCTCATATTAATAAAATCAGTTCAATTATTAGCTTGTTTATGTACTAATGCATAGTGGAAGCAGTTACAATGAAAACTAAAAATAGTTCAAATTTTAAAGGAAATTTAAATAAATGTTCTAATTTAAAAGACCAATACAAGTTTTAGAAATGATAATTTATTCGCTTACTTGAAATTCAAGTTACGTATTTCAAAAAATATTCTTATTCGAATAAAAATATTTCGATCAAAGTTATTTTTTCTAACCAAAGTTGTACATTTAAAAAATACTATTGAGTTTTATGAAACTATTTATCAATACTTATATTTTTTCTTAATAATAAGTTCAAGCAACTTGATTTAAATTTCTCTCGCGTGAGAATGAACTGGAAATTGAAAGTAAAAATCTTTATTTTTCGTTTTCGTCATCTAATTTAATTTTATGAGATTACATTTTCTCATAAATATAAGCTTCGAAAAGCTTTTTTTTTGGTATAAAATTTTTATTTTTACTTTGAATTTTTGCGCAATTAAATTATATTTTTTTGTTTAAAACTAAAGCACAGTTAAAATGATGAAAATTTTAAAGGAATGTTTATTTGATATGTGATAGGAAAATATTCGTTTTTGCTTTCTACTTTTATTATACTCAGTTTCTTTTTGCTTTTATTTCGTAATTCATATACACTACAGTTACACTAAAAAATAAAAACTATTGAGACAATTTAACACCATGTCAATACTTGTGTCAGTATATGTAACTAATACTTTTAGCTATACTTTTACTATTTAATATTAATTTTTGTATATCGGCAGCGTGATCTTTTTCTTTTGATACATATGAAAGACACTAAAAAAGAAACAGTATTTATAACTTATTTGATTTTTTTAACTTTTTTTAATTGTTTTACTATACAATAACTACTAATGTGACTTAAAATCTTTACAGACTTATAAGTTGTTTTTTATTTTATAAATTAATATGCAGTACCAATTATGCTTTAATTTCATGTTAAAAACTTAAATAAATGTAAAGGTTTTGATATGTTAACTTTAAGTTTCATCTGCAATAAATGGTATTAAACCATGTTATCGACTTTTTTACCGATCATTAAAACTTTTATTGACTAAACAAACAATTGGTTTGTAAAATTATTTGTTCCTCTAAAATAAATTGAAAAGATAATGTTATAAAAGAAGATTACCAAATATTAAGTAAATCATAAATATTTTAAAAAATAGCTAGTACAAAGTGTAAAATACAAAATTTAAAACTTCTTGTATTGAATTAAACAAAAAAGAGTTTCTAAATACATTTTCCGTAAAACGTTTTTTATAAAGGTACTTTTACATACAATATATTTCGTACATTAAAATTAAGCTGTAACATTTTTTTCTTGTTTAAGTGATTATGTATAATCTCTAAACCTTATAGTATGCTTATACCCTTATATCAAAGTTATTTCTAAATAAAAATCTCATTTATAAATTCAGTTTTTTAATATATACTGTTAAAATACTGTTAAATTGCAGACTAACTAGTTTATGAAGTTATTATATCCTTCTTCTCAGCTATTTAGTTACTTCTAAAGTTTTTAATATTGAAAATACTTTACTTTTCATTTTGTTGAGAAACTAATAATATATCGTGTACCGAATAAATCCTTTTTTGACAAAACTTTTAATGATATTTTACCAAAATTAGTTGTAAAATAGTTTAAAATATACTGTTTAAGAAAGGTATACAAATATGTTAGTAAATTAGAGCTTCTGAAATTTAAATGGAATACATAAGTAGCAATTATCAGTTATGCTGGAGATTCTAATACAGTAGATTTTTAATTATTTAGACTACTTACTTACCGATCAGTTTTTATAAAACAGGTTAATAGTTAGTCTTTAAAAATTCGTCATGTACTTAAAGAATAATTATAAAAGTCTTGTATGAAGCACTAGTTAGGGTCAGGAAATTCAAATTTAAAGAAAAACATTCTATTGCAAAGCGTTGTCTACGAATATTTATAGTATATCATAAACATATTTTCTACAATAAAAACTTAAACCAGCATAAAAAGCTGTTAAAAGCACAGTCAATAATTTTAAAATGAAAAAACATTAATTAAACTTGTTAAAAAATAAAGCTTTAAGCTTAAAACATTAAAATTAAGCTAAATAATTAAAATTATTAAAATTTAATTAAAATGAATGTGTCGATTAAATCAAAAATACCACCAGTTAAAACTGCTGTAAAGTGAAAAATATCATAATCAATAAGTTGATTCCATTAAGGTGCAAACCTTTTATCATTGAAGAGAGTCTTCAGATAAAAAACCTTCATAAGATGTTTAGAAAATAGTAATACATTTTTTAATTAATCAAGTAATCCAGTATACTACACATAAGTTTCAACTAGTTACACCAAAATTAATTACATTAATAAAGAATTGATACAAAGAAAATTTCTTAACTAAAACTTCTCTTAACTTAATTTAAATCATAATAATTATCATAAGTTGTGGTCAATTTTCTAAAACAGTAGGATTTAAGATAATCTTTCAGTTAGTTTTCACTAAGACCAGTAATAACAAAATTTAATATTAGAAAAAAACATTTTTTTCTTCTATTTGACTTTTATTTTACAATCAAGTCTTTACAAATCACATATTAATGAAAAGAGTACTAAACAATAAAAGATATATACAAAACGAATATTTCTGTTTAAGGCATTGAATAAGAAGTACTTAAAAATATTGAGATCAATTTTTAACAAACTTATATCTTTAAAAATATGATATAAAATGCTTTTAATAATTTTATGATACATAAATAACTATCAAACTCGTCGATAACAACACTTTCAGCAAAACACATTAAAGTATAGCTATGGCATATAAATCACACAAACATTAACCTGATGTAAATAAAAATATTAAGTATATCTTGACTGCAATACAATTGTCTTGAATTTATACAAATAATATGCCACTAAAACTGCTGCAAAGTGAAAAATGATCTATTAAACAAACTGAAGCATTCAACTAAGATGATAAGTTTTTATCAACGAATAGCTTCAGAGCATCTTCAGATAAAATCAGCGAATCACAGTTAATCGACTTCTCCCATATTAAACATTGCTGCAACTACCAGGATGTAGCAGTAATCATTTGCATTTCGAAACGTGAAGGTGAACAATACTTCGTTGCTCCAAGTCATCAGGACAAATCTGTCTGATATAAAATCAAACTCACCAAGCTTGAAGAACTGGAAGCAGTTGTTCTCGAAGAGGAAATGTTGACAAAAATCTTCGAAGGTAGCAAATGGAACTTCTCTTGAATCTAAATCTTGCTGACGCACGGTGATGTAGTTTCGCACATTAGGAATTACATTAAGATCCACTAAAACTTGCACTGTACTTTCATTCCAATCTGCCATTTTGTTTTTACTCCTGAATCACTAGACTCAACTAATACAAAATAAATTAATGTGCTAAAAACTAACACTATAACTAATCTAATTAATTTCGTAAACTTACGTAATAATCACTGTGATTGATTTCAACCAATCTTGCTTATGAAAACTAAAAAAAGACATAATAGTAAAGTTGCTAAACGTTGTTGTGTAAGTAGATATAACAGAATAAAAAAAAACTAAAAAAGTTTCTGTGTCGTTTGTTTACATATAATTATTTAAAAAATATTGTTAAAAAAAACTTAAAAAAATTTATATAGTTACATTAAACTTCCTTTAAAACAAAATATGACAATGTTTTATTGTTTAATAATTAAAATTTACCTTTGAATAATATTTGATTCAAGTAGTTTATAATTCTAAAGTTTTTAAGCACATTTCAAGTTTTATATTTTAGTATTAAAAAGTTCAATGAATATTTACAGAAATAACATTCTACAAGTTTTTATAACAATCCATAGCGATAAATAAGATTTAGGAGTTTTATTAAATTGTTTTTTGCTACTAAAGTTTTGTTTTGTGGTCAAAGTAGAACGAAACATACGTATTATAAATTAAATACAAAAACTAGTAAACGTTTCCAGTTATAATATAAATCCTTATGTAAACTTCATAAATATGTTTATTTTATGATTAGAATCAAAAATGTCACTAAATTGTTTTTTTTTGTAAAGTTTCCCCTTAATTCCTTTTCTACGACTTTACCTAAATACTGCCAAGCACCAGCCTAAACTAAACACATGTTAAAAAAATGATTTGTAGTATTATCCAAAATAAATTAAGTTTTGTTTAAAAAAAATTTCAAATTTTAACTAAGAGGTAAGTATTTCATTACATTATATAATATTTTTTTTTACAAGCTTTTATTTTAGCTCTATAATAAACATATTTATAAGGATCGTTTTATGGTTTTATATCTTAAATGCAAGTTAAACGTAAAATAATTTCAGTATTGAAAATAATTACGGACGTTATGGTCGTTGTAAATTTTACTTTTCTTATACTTGTTTATTTTAATCTTATATCAAACACACTACATTCATACTAATAAACAAACACTGTTGAACACTTTTGTTAGTATGTCTATACTTGTGTCAACTTATGTGACACTTAAACTTCTAATTTTGCTTTTCAAAATAAATTTCTGTAAATCGGCAGCGTGATCTTTTTTTTATGTTTTATTTAAAAAAATATATAAAAAACCCTGCAGTTATAACTTATGTGACTTTCTTAAGTTGTTTATAAATAGTTTAACTATACCATAACTGCTAGTTTTATTAAAATCCTTACAGACTTATAAGTTAGTTTTTTATTTCAAAATTAACCTTTAGTTTGAATTATGCTTTAAATTCATGGTAAGACCAAAAAGTATAAATATACTTTGATATGTTAACTTTAAATTTCATCTACAATAAATGGTATTAAAACTTGTTAGTTACTTTTTTATCAACTATAAAAAGTTATTATTGGTTCAACAAAGATTTAAAGTTTAAAGCAAATATAAGTGGTTTGTAAAAGTATTGTTCCATTACAATCATTTGAAAAGATTAGGTTATGAAAGAGGAAGACTAAATATTAGGTATACAGTTGAAATTTTTAGATAAATAGCTAGTACGACATTCAAACTACTAAATACATTCAAATTTCTTATGATGATTTAAACTAGGGTTTCCAAACTGTTTCCAAACTGTTGGTTTTCCAAACTGGGCCAAGCTACCCCCTTGAGGGCTCTTACGGGACTTTAGGGGATGATGTGCAGCAAATTTGCTGCAATCGGCCATGAGGTCATAAACTAAAAATTTCACAAGGTATTATGTAATTAGAGATGAAGAGCAAAAAATAAAAGGTCTTAGGCATTGAAGAATTCTATTGAAGGGGGCCATAGCTTTAATATTTCTCTAAAGGGGATTTTTGAAAAAACGTTTGGGAAACCCTAATTTATATAACATAGGGATTCTAGAAAAATATTTTTTTCAACACATTTTTTATTAAAGTACTTTTACATATGATTTAGTTTGTATACAAGAATTAAACTACCACAATATTTTTTGTCTAAGTGTTTATGTATGAACTCTAAACCTTATAGTATGCTTACCTTTCACCAACGTTAATTTTAAATAAATATCTCATCAAAAAAAATCTTATTTTTAAGACTTGACTAGTCGTATATATATAGTTTATCAGACAAATCACTGTTTTACAGGACTCTGATGATAATATACAAAATTTAGTTGTATAATAATATTAAATATACTATTCAAAAAGTGTAAACAGAGTATATTACCAAAGTAGGGCATTTTAATTTTTAATGGCATACATAACAGTGATCATCACTTATGCTTGAACTTCTAAAAAGTTTATTTTTAAATGTTTAAACTACACTACTTAGCAGTCAGTTTGTTTTCAATCAACTGGAAATAAATAAATATATAAAAAATGATAAAGTATTTATATGGTTTTATTTTATAATAAAGTCTTATATAAAGCAAAATTTGGCATGTGGAATTCAAATCGAAAAAAAAATATTCAATTGAAAAACATTGACTACGTAAATATATAAATTATCAAGATGTATTTTCAACAACAAAAATTATACTGTGACAAAGTAAAAATATCCTAACAAACAAATTGAATCAATAAATTCAGGTACAACATTTTCATCATTTAAAAACATCATAGTATCTTCAGATAAACTTTTTGAAACCCAATAACTGACCGCTCTCATCGTATGACGTCATACTACATCTCTGACGTCATCTAATCGGCCGCTCTCAACCGAAACTGTTGTTCAACTCCACTCGCGTACACCAACTGCGATGATCCGCAATAGTAACGGTGAACAGGACCTCGTTGCTCGAATCCAGCACGAAGAATGTGAACACCGGAAAGTTGGTCCAAATAGCCCAATCCGAGCTTGAAATGCGGGTACAATTTGTGGGTGTGGAAGAAATGTTGACATAATTGTCTGAAGGTCGCAAACGAAACAAGTTTTGGTTCCAAACATCACATGGGTGATGTAACTGTAGTTATTTGGAATGTTGAAATGAAACTACATCCACTTCAGTTTTCACCGTGCTTCTGTACAAGCAATTTTGTTTCCACTAATAATAACTAGGTTCGACTGCTAAAAGTAAATCTACTTTTCAAAGTACTCACAAGTAACTGAAAGTTTAAGTCTTTAAACTCTTCTCGACTACATTGTATTCATTATATTTAAGTGTTTACCAATTTGGCTCATGAAAACTAAAACAAACCATTATAGTTAACTAATTCAAGACTGGTGTGTAAGTAGTTAAAGCAAAGAAAAAAATCAAGTTTGTATTAAAAAAAAAAATTATATTTTTGTTTTAGTTACTTAACCCCAAAAAGTCAATGTTGACGAAAAAAACGAATCAAATAATTATTTTGCTTAAATGTAACAAAATTAACAACCTTCTAAGCTTGTTAAGTTTCTAAAATTAAAGTTCAGGCTTTTGAGAAAATAGTAATACATTTTCAAGTTCATCAAGTAAAGATGTATTTTACACAATAACTTTTTTTATTTTACACTAAGTTTTTATATGTTTTTAATGTTTTACTAAATTATTAAATATTTTATATATAGAGTATGGCTTTACTAGAGAATGTCTTAAATTGATAGAAGTCATAATAAATGTCATCAATTATGGTCAATTCTCTAAAACAGTGGACTACAAGAAAATCTTTTAGTTAGTTTTCACTAACACCGGTAATAAAAAAATATACATAATAAAAAATCTATTGCATTCGTATGACCTTTATTATACAATCTAGTCCGTTACAAAGCACATACAACGTAAATATTATAAATTTAGAAACAAATGACACAAGAAGGGTATTTCTGTGCAAAGCATTGAATACGAAATACTTAAAAATATCATGACCAATCTTGAACAAACTTATACCAACAAAATATGCTATAAAATGCTCTTACCAACTGTATGCTTCATAATTAACTATCGAACTAGTAAAAACAACACATTAATTAACACATTAAAATAGATCTATGGCATATGAGTTACATAAACCTTAACCTGCTGTAAAGAAAATGATTACGTATATCTAAACTGCAATAAAATTGTCTTGAATTTATACAAAAAAACTACCATTATAATTGCTGCACAATAAAAATGTTCTAAAAACCAAGTTTAAGTAATCAATTCTTGTGCTAAGTTTAAGTCACCGAAAAACTTCAGAGCATCTTCAAATAAAATCAGCAAAACACAGCTAATCGACTTCTCCTTCATGAAACATTGCTGCAATCCTCATCGTGTCGAAGAAATCTTTGCATATCGCAACGTGTAAGTTAAAATTACTTCGTTGCTCAAATTCATCACGACATACCTTAGTCATTGATAATTGCTCCAGGTATCCTGACCAAACTTGAAGAATTGGAAGCATTTGTGCTCGAAAAGGAAATGGCGACAGAATTCTGTGAAAGTATCGAATGGAACTTCTCTTGTATCCAATTCTCGCAGACGCAGTGTGATGTTGTTTTGAACAAGACCTGAAGCTACATTAAGATCCATTAAAACTTGCACTGTACTTTTTTTCAAATCAGCCATTTTATTTTTACTCCTGACTCTTTAGATTCAAGTGCTGCTACTAAATTTACTTTATATAATATTAAGATTATATTTAAGCTAATTAATTTCCAAATTAACGATCTAATCACTGTGATTGATTTCTACCAATCTGGCTTATAAAAGCTCAAAAAAGACATAATAGTAAAGTAAGTAAAGGTTGGTGTGTAGGTAATAAACAAAACTAATAAAATACTTTTTATTTCGAATAGATTAAGTGTTGTTTTGTTTACATGTTACTATAAAAAAATCAAAATTGACGAAAACTAAATAACATTATATAATTAAATATATACTTTCCTTAAAATGAAATAACTGCATTGTTTTATCGTTTGACGATTAAAATTTTACTTTGAAAAATTTTTAGTTAAAGTTGTTGAGAAAGTCTAATAATTCGAAACTTTTCGAGAACATTTTTAGTTTTATATTTTAAGGTATTAAAAAGTTTAATGAACATTTATAGAATTAACTTTCTACAAATTTCCAAAGCAGTGCAAATATATAGCTTCAGATTTAGGAGTTTTCAATGTCTTTTTATTACACTTGAAAATTTACTTTGTGGTCAAAGTAGAGCAAAATATTCTTGTTATAATATAAAAACAAAAGTTTACAAAGGTTTCACAATTATAGGATAAAACTTTATGTGAAACTCAGAAATATTTTTTATATAAAACTAGAACCAAAAAGCTCACCAAATTCGTATAAATATTTTTTTTGTTAAGTTTTCCCTTAATACCTTTTATACGTTTTCATCAAAATACTACCAAGTACCAACATTAAAAAATTTCAACAGCCCTAGTCAAACACAAAATATTTTAACAAAATTATTTGTACTAATATCACGAAATCAAATAAGTTCCGTACAAAACAGTGGTTTTCATTTTTGAGTAAGAATTGAATAAATCATTTCGTACTACAATGAAATTTTATACAAACTTTGATTTTAGTTATGTAACAAACATACTTATTAGTATTTATCATATATTTAAAGTTTTATACTTTAAGTGCAAATAAGTTTAAGTTGTTATTTTACATTTAAAATGATTAGGATTACATTGTCTTAGAGATAATGAAAGCTTTACAAGTAACGTAAAATTTGATTATCTTATTGAAAACTAGTCATATTTGGTTTTAACTTCTATTATACTTTTAGAACTCTTTATATTAACTAGTGTCATATATATTAAAATTGTAGAAAAAACATCATTAATAAAAAACTTAAATAGAGTACCATTTCACCTAATTGCTTCAAATACTTAATATTTGTCTTCACTTTTCAAATTTAATTTTGTAAATCGACAACTTTAGTTTTTGTTTTATAATTATTTAAAAAGAAAACTATCATAAAAATGCAATTAAGACTTATTTTTTCACTTGTTTTTAAATATATTTTAACCATCT
Source organism: Thalia democratica (assembly GCF_965202585.1). Lineage (NCBI taxonomy): Eukaryota > Metazoa > Chordata > Thaliacea > Salpida > Salpidae > Thalia > Thalia democratica. The sequence continues at coordinate 20,853,777 of NC_139168.1, forward strand.
CTTAGTACAAGTGTCGGCAAACAAGTGGCGGCATTCAAACTTTTGTTTCAAATTATATTATAATTTCGTTTTCATTAATGTATTCTAAATTTTTAGTGTTGTATTAAAAAGGTTATCTGTTCTCTAAACATTTTTGTTTAAAAAAAAAACAATAAAAAAAGTTATTTAGGCATACCAAAATAGTACCTTTTTAAATCTGTTAAATACTGTGCTAGTAGGACTTAATTGAAATCACTGCATACAATTTTTTATTTTCATTTTAATAACAAACGATCAGTTTCGATTTTCATCATAGTATTAAGACTAAAATGAAATTTAACATTTTCATTTACACTTAGCATTAATTATTGTCTGTAATTAATTGTACCGAAATGTTGTAGTGACTTTTTATCAAATAACTTTAAATTCATTTATGTAAAAGTTTGCACATCTGTGTTTACTTTTGTGTTGTAAAGGCTATATTTCTTTGAAGAGAAAAATATTAAATACACATGAAATGTATTTAATAAATTTTTTGTGTGTTTTTAAAGTAGTTTTTTTCTGCCCATACAAGACATAACTTGTTTTGCATAGTTTTATAGAAATATTATGGGGTTTATTGGAATAAATTTTATTTCATAAATAAGTGTTGAACATTTTATTTTGTTCGGTTTAAAGGTATACAGAGGGTTTAACGTTGTTTTAAGAATCTTAGTTAAACTTGTTTTAACTATCAAAGTTTATGGTTCACTGAGGAACAATTAAACATTTAGTTTTTTGTCATAGAACATAATTAAAAAAGTAAATATGAAGAAAGCTAGTTTAAAACAAAATTTGTACTATCATCTTTAAGTTTTCTTTAATTTTCTTAATTAAAAGTTCTTATTTTAATGCTTTATTTTGTATATGAAAACTAAATTTCATCATTATTCTGATGTCAAAGTATACAAATATAGTATATAAATATTCTTTAAGCTGTTTAGTATTTAAAGCTACACTTATTATAAATTAAAGTTAGAACTATGTTAAATCATAAACTAACCACAATTTAAAACTAATTAACTTGAACTTTATTTTAGATTGAAACTTATTTTGACGACAAATTTATTAAGGTTTTCAATATTTTAGGTACTTAATTCTCCTGCGTTGGTCAGGCTTTTAAGTAAAAGTAAATTGTTTCCAAGTTCAACAATTAAGTTGTTTAAAAATGTCTTAAGTTAAAATTATACAAAAATTAATAAATTATACACTAAGACTATTTTTGAGTTGGGGTTTCCTTACTTCATTAGAAACTGTAATGACGACCATCAGTTATGGCTTATAGACTGTTATAACTACTTAACTATGTGATGTTAACTGAGACTCGTAATTAATACATAATAAGAAAAAAATGTATTTATATGATATTTATTGTAATTCAAAATGTTTTGTTTAGCACAGATTAGCGGAATGAAATTAGAATTTTAAAAAGTACTACAAGAAAAAAATTAGTTGCAAAGCATTGAATAAATAAATTTTGAACTATATTGTTTATTGTTTATTGAACGATAAAAAACGCTAAAAAGATTGTTTAAGGACCTGGTGTACTAAGAAACCTTTTGGTTGTCGAGTCGTACACCACATGCTTATAAATTTTCTTACGAGCTTCTACGTATAACTTTTTATCGTCTAGATCAAGGGTCGGCAGGCAATTGCTTCTCGCGGGCCAAATTTCAAATTTTAAAATTTTCTGCGAGCCGCAGTTTTAGTTTTAGTCAGTCTTTATGTTTAATCCGTTTTAGTCACATTAAGTTACTTATAGGGGTCTTGCCTGGCCTATTTAAAAAGTATTTTTAGTTTAGAGTCTAAAATTAATAACTTAAAAAATACTTATCTCCTAACATTATTTCTATCACTATTTATATATTTATTTAAATTAAATAACAATTTTATTCTTTTTATTACTACCTAACTCGTTAACAATGAAATAAGCAATCTATCAGACGTTTTGTGTTTGAAAAAAATGTACACGATACACAACAATAAATGTTCAACTACAAACTCAGTGATGCACTAAAACAACTAATACAATTTGATATCCATTTCCTCTACTAGTTCGATTTTATAAAGTGTTTTTTTTTTCTCTTTCTTTTGCATTTTGTGGATTGCCATTTCACGTAGTCATTTAAAAGCAACTCTCACTGACATTTGTAAAAAACTAAGCTCAAAAAAAGATATGGACAGTTTTTTATATAATCAACTTCTGTTAATTTAGTTATTATTTTTATCTAAGTTTTTGAATATAATATTTTATATACTCAATACGGGCACGGGTCTAAATTGCACGAAGACAAAATTGCATGAGGGGACAAAATTGCACGAGAACAAAATTGCAGGAGTGCAGAAAACTGCACAAAGCTATATTTGCACGAGGGCACAAAATCGACTGCTGTTATGACTTATTTATTTTTCTTAATTTTTTAAATTAGTTTTACTAGACTTTAACTTTAAGTTGAATTAAAGTCACTAAAAGTATATTTTTCTGAAAAGTTAACTTTTATTTTAATCTGCAATAAATCTTATTAAAACTTTTTTAAGAATTTTTTACCAAACATTAAAACTTTTATTAACTTAACCAAAACAGTAAACATGAGTAATTTTTAAGGTACATTTTTATGCAATTTAGTTTTTATAATGAGATCAAATCGCATCAACAATTTCTTGTCAAAGTGTTTACGTATAATGTATAAGCTTTATAGTATGCTTATCTTACATCAAAGTTATTTAAAAAAAATATCTCATCTAAGTTTTCATTTTTTAAGACCGAATGTTAAAACATTGTTTTTTAAGACCTGATGTTAAGTTATCATATCCTTCACCCCAGTTAATTAGTTTAAGTTTACTTTCAAGTTTTCTTTAATTAAAGATATTTATATTTCTTGCCCTTGAGAAAGTAGTAATTATTTCTTAACTTATCAAAAAAAAAATATTTGTAATAATTTTAAAATTAATTTGTTTTATGTATAATAAAAGCTATTTAACTAGGAGTTATGAAATTCAATGGAGCATATAAATAATGGTTAACAGTAATACTGAATAGTGGTATACTAGTTTCAAATATATTATTGAAGAAGTGTTTACAAAGATGTAAGTAAACAAGAGCTTCTCAAATTTCAATGGAATAATTAATAGCAATCCTCTGTTATGATTGAGTTTCTAAAACAGTAGTATTTTAGCAATTTAAATTACACTACTAACTGATCAATTTTTTTCAATAAAACAAGTTATGAATAAATCTTAAAAAATCATCGTGTACTTTTATGGTTTTTGTTTTGTAATAAAGTCTTATATAAAGCACTGATTAGCGTGAGGATTTTTGAATTATAAGAAGATTATTCAACTGCAAAGCCTTGTCTACGAATATTTACAATATATCAAGATATTTTTTAAACAACAAAAACTTAAACCAAGAAAAAAAAAGCTGTTAAATACACATTTAATAGTTTTAAAATGCAAAAAAAAAAACTTTAAGCTTATTAAAATGGAGCAATGGAATATGAACCACACAAACGTAAACCTGCAAAAATTTTAAACACAATATTTCAATTAAATTAAAAACATCACAAGATAAAACTGCTGTACAGTTAACTATCCTAACAAACAAGTTGAAGAATTTACAGATGTCATAGCAAATAAGTTACTAAAAAAAAGTAATGCATTTTTCAGAATGCTAATAAATAGTGAGGTATTTCAAGTTTATCAAGTACAGTTACCTCTCGCTTATTTACGCACATTGTGTCCACGGAAAAAAATTCGTAAAGATACGATAGATGGTAAAGATACGCGAGGTACCAAATATATTACTATAATGGCTGTTTTTGGTATTGCTTCTAGTTAAAATCAGGCTGGGGACTTTCCTACTTTTGAAAATTTGAATACTCTATTTATAAATATGAAAATAAAAGATAAATCTATACATATATAGAAAAAAGGGTTGAATTTATATAAAATAATAATACTTGTAGAAAAATTATACTAATTTTATTAATAAGTATATTTTATCTTTAGTTTTATTTATATGTGACTTATTTGATACTTAACATTTATATTTTTTTCTACTTAGCAAATTCAATTTATAATTAAGCATTTGATTACAATTAAGAAATGGTGTGTTGTCTATACTAAGATTTGTTTCTATAGAGTTTTACAAAATATGAACTTGGCGCTGTAATTGATTTCTTCTTTTGAACAAAAGTATATAAAACATAAGAAAAATGTTTAATAAAAATTGTTTTTGTTACTACAACTTTTTTAATTTGACCTTTGCCCATATAAGGATTTTTTATTTTTTAGTTAATATAGTTTATTCCTCTTTGACCACAAAGTATTATGAACTGTACACATCAGGTTTAATTAAAACAAATAAATATCTATACCAAATTTTGAATTATAAGATGAAACAACCTAGAAAACTATTCACATTCCAATTACATCAAAAACAGCTTTTAGCTGTGATTTAAATTTTAAAAGAAACAATTTTCTACTTTACTTTATAAGTTTTATATAGTACCTCGAATAGATCAATTTTTTCATTGACTAAAATTTATTATTACTTTAAAGCTTATAAACTAAGTTGAAGTCAAATATAAAACTTAATTTTAAAACCAGAAGAGTTTTAAAAAGTTTATTTTCTTTGTTAATATTTTTAGGTGGGACAACTACACCTATGCCAAACCTTAACAAACGCCCCTGATCTGTACATATTGTTGTGTTTTTAAAACTAATAAATAACTGCTTTGTGGGTTGTATATAGTTCAAAATTAATTTAAAAAGATGTTTGTAAAGTACTAAAAACGAAAATTATTATAAAAACATGTAGCAAAATTTAATAGCGAAAAAAATATTAAAAAGCTCCGTAATCGTAAGTTAAAGCTTTGCAATTTAAAAAAAATTATTTAAAAGTGTTTTTTATAAGTTAGTAAAGAACTTTTTATACCTCAAAATAAAAAACTTAAAATGTGCATAAAAAGTGTTGAAATACAAAATTTTTCTTCAACTATTTCACTTAAAGTTTTTTGAATGTAAAATTCAATCGTTGAAACGATTAAATCATAATATTATCTCACTTTAAGCGAAATATATAATTAACTAGATTATATAGTTTTTCTTATAATTAATCATAAGTAAACAAAACAACACAGAATCTATACTAAACACAAACAAAGTGCTTTTATTACTTAGCCTTAACTCTCACTCTTTAGTAGCTTTGCTCTAATGTCTTACTATAACTTGTCATAAGCCAAATTATTAGTAACCAATCACGCTTTTTTGAATTTAAGTACATGATGTTAATTAGCTTAATTCATATACGAGTTAAACGCAAACTTAATTATTACTTATTAGTTGAATATAGTGAGTCAGGTGTAAAAACTAAATGGCTGGTACGATTGAAAGTGCAGTGCAAGTTTTAGTTGAACTCAATTTATGTCGGGATCTTCCGCCAAACTGCATCAACGTGCGTCTGCGAGATTTGGAAACAAGGCGAGTCCCATTTCCGACCTTCATGCAATTCTGTCGGCATTTCTTTTGCGACCACAACTGCTACCCGTTCTTCAAGCTTGGCGCGGATATTTGGACCTATTTTCCATCACCAAGATTTTTCGTGTCGAATTTGACCAATGAAGTCCTGTCTACCTTTACGGTTACGCTCGGGATTCCGGTAGAATTATTGTACACTATGAGGGTCGCAATGGCGTTCGATATGAGAAAAGTAGATTAGCTGTGTTTCAATGAATCTATCTGAAGGTGCTCGGAAGATTTTCTGTGATAAAACTTAGAATGTAAATCAATTGCTTCGGTTTGTTTGTTAAGCTATTTCGTACTGCAATTTTTACTTATATATTTTTTGTATAGGTTCAATCTAATATTACTGCATATATACTAAATCTTATATTTACATTAAGTTTGTGTGATTCATAATTCACAGCTTTTTTAATAAGTTGCCATTTACAATAAGTTGTTTTTGAACATTTAAAAAAAACATTTTAAACAGATTGACATAAGAAGTTTAGAATTTTAAGTTTTACTACTAGAAAGATATTTAGAGCATACACGAGATAAATATGATTTATAGTATATTAAATAACAATTATTAAAATTTAAACAAACAAAATTGTTCTAAAATTTGCAACCTTAATAACTTTAGTTTCCACATATTTTCAAAGTTTTATATTAACAGCATGTAAATCGGATTTCATGCTTACAAGTGACACAAAAAAAAACGAGCTACCACTACTAAATTAAGTATTTATATACTGCATTAACATTAGCTAAAGCTATAATTTGAAAAAAAATGATATTTAAAACTGCAGCACATTAAAAAGATATCATAGTAAACACATTGAAGTAGTCAGTTAATTTGCAAGGTGTATATAACATGAAATCAATGTAATATCAAATAAGTACTTCTCAGAACATGTTGATAACTTTAAACAAATATTTCATTTGCTGATTACTGTAAGTCAAAGTAGAACACGCTATTTCGTAGTCAGTCGTCAAAATAACCCTCAATGCTTCTTCTTAATACAAACCGAACCTAAAATACGTTACACAGTTGTGGGCATGGGAGAAATGCTGACCGAAGTCTCTGACGGTGGCAAATTCAACTTCCTACGATGTCTCGTTGCCGGTGATGAAGTCTTCACTTTGCACCAAAACTAAAGGTTGATTGTAAACAAACCAGCTGTTTTGCTTTTACTCTTAATTTGACTTCAGCAAATATGTTAACCCTGAATGAAACTAGCATGTGTTGAAGCTAATTGTTTCTTAATCTTACATTTTAAGTTCTGCTTATTATAAGTACTGTCAACTAAGCTTTTAAAAATAAAATACTAACCTAAAAGCAAAATAATTAAAGGTAAATACTTAAACTGAAAAAAAAACATGAGAAAACTAACTTTAATTAAAAAAAAACTTTTGATGTTTGATTTAAATTTTATTTAAAAGGATATGAAATATTTCTATATAAGTATAGTATAAAAAAAAACTTTAAAATTCTCTGTAGCTGATTTTTTTTTATTTATAAAAAAATTTAATAGTTAAAGGATACAATGTTAGTAAAGGTTCAGAATAGTATTTTTTTTACAAAAAAAAAGCAACTGATATTGTTAATTCTGAAATAATATGTATATATAACTTTCTTGTTTAATATACAAATTGATAACAACTTTTCATTAGTTGTTTCGAGAGTTTTTACTAAAAAATTTCAAAATAAATTTTATATTTTAAAGTTTATTAAATAAGATTATTAAATAAATCTATCCTTTATTTTTAAAACTTCTTTGAGAACATTTAATGCTTCTTTAAGAATGTATAGAACGAAATATAGAAATTACCTTCGAATTTATATCAAATTATAAAGTGAAATTACTATTTGTATTTTTTCACAATTTAACTAGTTTATAAGTTTAAGGTATACTAATAAAAGTATAAGTCAAATTTACATTTAGCATTGTAAACTTCGTATGTAAATTTTCTATTAAAATTACTTATAAGCTTATACTAAGTGTATGGCGGCACGTAACATTTTAATAAAATTATTATTTTTCAATAACAGATATATATTTTGACACTAAAAACTAGGTTTTAAATTTTTGTCGATTATTAAATGTTGTATAAACCAAACTTTAAAATTTATTATGTGTAAAGTTGCATGAATTGTGAATAACAAAAAACAAAAATATTTGATTGAGCAAGAATTTTTTACAGTACAACAGTCTCTACTTTCTATTAGTTGAATTCAATATTTAGTTGACATTTTAAACGATGCTCTACTTAACTGTTTAAGTAATAAATTGTAAAATTCTTTATAATACATAAAAATTGTTTAAAAAATAAAATCAATTTTAAATTTTTGATAATAAAAATAAATAAAATACAACAAAACATTTTAAGTTGGGGATTTTTGACGAATATATATTTAATATAAAGTATTCTTATTTTACTTATAGTTTTTGGGTTTTTGCCTAAATTTATTTGACACTTATAAATTTTAAATAGGTTATTCCTTCTTTTTGTTATAGCAAGTCTCTTCATTAAACTTATTTAAATTTAACAAAGAATATAGCTAACCTGTATAAAAATTGACTTCTTCTACACCCAAAATCTAAAAGAGGTCAGCTCAATCTTAGTAACTGCTAGAAACGTTTTTTAATAGTCTTGTATTTTATCCAACCGAAATTAATAACTTTAATGTCGACCGTAATCACACTCGAAACTAAAATGTAATGGTAAAGATTCAGGTAGATTTTCCAGACACTGAATAAAGTTTGTTTGGAGTTAAAACTTCACGCTTGACTAGTTTTGTTGCAATTAATCATTATTTTGGTACTTTAACCCCTTGGTGTAGTGTATTCTAAACTGTATAATAGAATTATGTGAAATTAACACTAGTTAAGACTTGCGAGAAATTCAATGCTTATCTAGCAATCTTAAAAACTGTAAACCTATTCAAGAACGTTAGTCTAGATTTCAAAAATGTTTTTTTTTAATAGCATCAAAAAGATTCTGTGATATTGTCTAAAAAAGTAAGTTTTGAGCCAAATTAGTACTTATGACTTATGTTTAAAATCAATTATTCACCAGTTATGACCAGTTTAAACACAACTAGTGTGAAGAGAACTTTAAAAGTTTTTGAGGGCAGCCACAAGTCAGGACACCTAGAACACACTAAAGTTTTAAAGATTTCAGAATTAGTTTAATAAGGATACTATGATTTTTGTTAACCTTAGAATAATGTTTTTTAATTAGACTCAAAATATTTTAGTTTTGTTTTTAATCTTAGTTTAATATGTTTGATTTAATTTAAATTTAATGTTTAAACAGTTACAACATATTGTTTTTTATTGTCTATTTCAAAATTAAAAGAAAAAACATAACCAAGAATTTTCTTTTTAATATTTAAAGAAAAACAAACATTGGATGTATTTAGATTTTTCCATAGGCAGAAAAAAACTTTTATAAGAGGCTTCAATAAAATCCGGATGACTTAAGGTAGTTTAAGGTCACTCTGGAGTCTGGAGTTAAGGACAATTTTTGGTTACTCAGTATAGTTTTTCTACACTGGTTTTATTAACTTACTACACTTAAATAAAATATAAAAATATTAAAATTTTTACCTTTAATATTAAAATAGCTCACCTATTTTAGCATTTTTATTTCTTTAAAATTTATTTAACTTGAAAAAAAAAGGTTTTATAAATATGTTTTACAAAAATTTAATTGAAAATTCAATATGTAAATTGTTACTTAAAACTTTTTTTAAATAGTAAATTTTATATTTTTTCTTATACTAATGTTTATGAATTTTTTGTATCTTTGATTGACTTAAAATAATTTATTGAAATTTTTGTACCTTTTAACTTTTTTAAGTATCACACTTCAAATAACTCAAATCACTCAGGCTGGTTTTTTTTTTAAATATAAGCTTCAATCTAGTTAATTTAAAAGTATTAATTTTTTTTTTAATTCATGTAAATTTTTTGTTAAGAATTTTTTTATTCAGAGCTGTTTTCTTTGCTAAATAATCTGACAACTTTATTTTATATAAGTTGCTACTTTAATTAAATTTTTTTTCAATAAATTACAGCTGTTTGTAAATTAATTTTAAATTTTTGCATATTAATTAATAATTCAGCTTTTAAAAATAATTTTATGTGTATTTTTCAGAATACATTAAATTTCTAAAGAAAACTGCCATCATAAACTTTGGTTAAATTACAGAAAATTTCCACAAGTGTTTTAGCTTTAATAGTTTTGTGGTACTTTTTTTTCTAAACTAAACTATTAGTTCCTACAAACTAAAAGTAGACCAATTTCAACTTTTTTATCATCGTTTTAATAAAAAAAATTAAACTTTTTATATAACTAGAGAATATTATTTTTACTATATAATTTTTATTATTATAAAGTGTGGGGGACTTGGATAAATATAGTTAATGACAACTTCATTAAAAAACCTCATTTATCATAGCTTTCACTAAAACTTAATTATTAACATTTAATTTCTTTAGAGGAACTTAGTTATATATTCTTTTATCAATTATAAAAACCTGGCTTTTAAATGTTTTTTTTAAACATTTGTAGTCTGCGAGATTTTGTAACAAAATTAAAAAGTGCCCTAGTGCATTCTAAATTTATCATAAATGAAACCGAGTGTGAATATTAATGGAAAATATTCAATTTATTTTTAAATCTTAGACACAACTTTATGTTTTAAGTAAACATATATACATTATGTAATTTTTAGAAAAAATTATAAACTTTTACAATGGAACCTACAATGGACGATTTTTTCATGTCCCTACTTCTGAAAGCAATAGGAATTACTCTGAGCAAATTCCTAATTGTCGTATTTATTTTCATGATTTTTTTATGCCTCATACTCCGAATCCTCGTCAAACCATTTAAGTTCCTCGTGAGAATCCTGAGGTCTTTCTTTGGAGTCTACTCCCAATTCGTGTTCACCGCTTTAGTGTCCCTCTTGGTTTTCGTGGCCCACAACCATTGTGGAAAAGTGATAGAGTTGCTGTGTTACGGTTTTGTAGAAGCGATCAATTTGCTTTGATTCGGGACGGAAGACCGTTCTTGTGGCGAGATAGTCTGAACGATGTACTATAAATATTTAAGTTATTTAAGTGTTAATTTCCTTTAGCTCGTTTAATAAATATTATTACAAGTTCTGCAAACTATTGTTATGTATAATTAAGTTTAACTAAGCTTGCACTTATTTCTTTGATTTTTAGTTTAGTTAACAAGTTAAAGATAAATATTTAACTTAAAAGTAGAATACACTATAATCTAATTTTAGAAATATATGTAACTGTCGACATAAGTAGTAAATGAAGAAATAAAAGTCCTCTGTAATAGGCATGTTGTACAATTTAACCATGATTAGTATTACAAGTTTAAAAACCTTTCAATATTTGTAAACGTCAAAGTACTAAAAAATGTTTTTTTTGAACTTTTAGAAACATAGTTTTCCTTTTTTTAATTTAAAGCTATAAAAATTTCCTCCACTTTAAATAAAAATTTATCAGTAGAACCTTTGCAACAGCTAGTAAGCTTTTTTTACAAATCTTGTTTATCTAAACAGCATAATTTTAAATTTGGGATTCGGGAAGCCGTGATCACATCAATGTGAATTGAAAGTGTAATAACTGAACAGTTTACTGATAGATATTTAACAATTATACACTTAGATGGAGTTGCTAGATTTAGAAGGTTCCGAACACTGAACAAATGAGTATTAGAAGTTAAAACATCACCCTTAGGCAATTTTTATGGCGATTTTATGATAGGAATATAGCAATTTCATTCCTTTGTGTAGACTAAACTGTTTGACAAAATTATATAAAATATTTACTAATTAAGAAATTTTTAAGACCTTGCTAAAAATTAAAAATTAGCATAAAATTTTAAAAACTGTAAATCTAGTGAATCATGTTAGTCAAGATTCCAATAATGTTTTTTAATATTCAAAAAAGTTCTGTGCATCAAAAAAATTCTGTGATAATGTCGTTAAAAATAAATTTTGAGCCAAATTAGTACTTACGACTTATGTTTAAAATCAACTATTCACCGGTAATGACCAGTTTAAACACAGCTAGTGTGATAAGAACTTTAAAATTTTTGAAGGGCTGCCAAACACTCTTGTTAAAACAATAAAATATTTAAAATACTCAGAATAACTCAGCTCAATAAGGATACTGTGATTTTTGTTAACCTTAAAATGTTATTTTTTAATTAAACTCAAGATGTTTTTAGTTTTGTTTTTAATATCAATTGGATTTTTTTTATACATAAGTTTAATACTTATACATTTTCAATACTTGTTATTTTATTGTCCATTTCAACAGTAAAAAAAGAAGCATAAACAAAATAACTTTTGTTTTATTATTTAGAAAAAAATAAACATCGTATATAATTAAACTTTTCCATAGATAAACGAAAAACACTTTTATTATGGGTTTTAATAAACTCAGAATGACTTAAGGTAGTTTAAGGTCACTCAGGAATTAGACAGTTTTTGGTCACACAGTATAGTTTTTTACCCTGGATTTATAAACTTACTAAATTCAAGTAAAGCTTTTTTTTTATTAATTTTTTACCTCTAATCTTAAAATAATTTACTTATTTTAGCTTTTTTTTTTTGTTTTATTTATTTTGGATAAAAAAAGTTGTTGTATAAATGTTAAAAAAAAAAATTTTCAATTAAATATGCAGCATTTTATTGAATACTTGTTTTAGTAGATTATTATATACATTTTTTTGTATATCTTTGTTTGACTTGGATTTACTTATCAATATTTTGGTAGTTTTTAACTATTTTGTCTATCAGGGTTATCAAACACTCAAAATACTGAAGTCACTCAGGCTTGTTTGATTTTTCATGAATATCAGCCTGGCTAAAATTAATCCAAAAGTATTTGAAATTTTTTAAAACTCAGTTTAAATTTTTGTTAGAAAATATTTTTATTTGAAGGTGTCTTTTTTATTCTAAACATTCTTATAATTTTAATTAAATAAAATTTGAATTTTTATTCAGTAATTTTTTTATAGATTTATGCCATTTTGAAATAGATTTAATTTTAATTTTATTGCTTATAATAAATAATTCACTTTTTAAAAATAAGTTTATGCGTATTTTGCAGAAAACATAAATTGTTTAGAGAAAATTGACATCATAAATTTAGATTATAATAAATAATATATTCACAAGTGTTTGAGCTTGTTTATTTTAATGGTAGGTTTTTTTATAAACTTTTTTACTAATTCCTGTAGACTAAAAGTTGACCAATTTCAACTATTTTACCATTGTTTTAGTAAACATTTTTTTAAAAATTTTATATAACTAGAGAATAGGGCTTTTTATATAATGTCTTACTATAGTAGAGTTTGTGTGACTTATGTTACTTAAAAAGCAAAATCTATCACATTGATCAACTAAGACAAACCCGTTTAGATGATGTGTCTTTTAAATATTTTTTTAATATATTTGTAGTCTGTGAGACTCAATTATAAAATCCCATAAGTGTTTTTTATCACATTTTATATTCAGGCTTGCTACTTTACCTGGAAACCTAGAAAAGCCTGGAATTTCACAATAAAGGCAAAAATAAAAACTCGAAAAACCTGGAATTTGAGAAATTTTTACATGTTAGGTAGAAAAATTTTGAAAACTTGCAACACCTAAGTAAAAATAAACCAAGGTTTATTTATTTAACAACTACTCTTTTATATCATTTTTTTATTTAGTTTCATTAAAACATAATGACTGTGTCAATTTTTCACAAAAATTTTATTTGTCACTTTATATGCAACAAGTTATCTAATACATAGTTTTTTGGTTAAAAAAACTAACTTTATGTATTTAAACTTTAAGTTATTAAGAGAGTATAACTTGATAAGTAAGTTTATAAAATTAACACTTAGTTATAAAACCATAAATTAAGATATTTTACAAACATATTAAAACTGACCCTTTGTTTTAACTCGGCGAAAATAGTTGATCAAATTTATGTCTAAAGGAATTGTTCTGTATGTTTATAATTGTAGGCATATAAAAACTTAAGGAGTAAAATAAATAGTATATAACAGTATTCTTCTTTCTTACTTTAATGCTCTTTCAAATGTGCTTCCACAGCAAGTTTTCCCCATAAAATATATTGTACTTATCATTCTGTTTCAGTACAAACTAGTAATCACTGACTTTGTTTTAATTATTCAGCATTACAACTTTTATAGTAAAAACAAGTCATCTATAGTACTTCTTATATTATGTAAATTTGTTCATAACTTTGAATGTATTTGTTTGTTTAACAGTATTTATTTGTAGCTTTTTACTTTTTTGGCTGACAGAACTGCAATTTTTTATTTTTTGAACGAGTTAAATCAAGTGCAGTTAGCTTATAAATATCTATTTATTTTATATTTTGAATCATTCACACAACATTTTTAAAAATTTCGGGTAACATTTTAAACTTTTCACAATGGACGCTCTTTTCAACGTCATGTTCGAAATGGTGGAAGTTTTTCAAACGGAAACGATCTTTGCCACAATCTTCTTCATCATTGCATTAAACATCCTTCTAGTCCTCTACAAACCATTGAAGTTTCTGGTGAAAACAACCTTCCGGATCCTAGAGTTCCCCCTTGTAGTCTTCTGTCAGATCGTGATCTGCATTTTCATGTTTCCCCTGGCTAAAATGCTGTACAGCAATCCTGAATATGTGATTGTGCTCTTGAAGTACGGGTTTCATCTAGCAAGCAAATTGTTTTCGAAATAGTATACGCTCTTGTGGAATTTTGAGCCCAAATGCTGTTGGGCTATTTAGTGATTTTGTTTTTAAATTAAACGTGAATTTTATATGATCGTTTAATAAAGTTTCGCTAAACTATCTACGAGTCGTTGTTATATATTGTGAATAATATTTAAGTGTAAATTTGTATAAGTTTAATAGTTTTATGTAACAAAATCGTTTATTATTGTTTGATAAAAATTTAAAAAAGCGCTTTAAATATATGGTGCTTAGACCTGGTACACGACAAAACATTTCGGATATCGAGTCGAACACCACAAACTTGTCCAGGACAAGACATTAAAAAATTTAAGTCAACATACCGTAAAATCTTTTAATTGTTTTCATATATGAAGATATCTAAATTTTTAAGTATTAAATAAATATTAAATTATTTAAGTTATTATAGAGTTAACCACGTAAAAATATGCTTTAAATTAGCTGTATTTTAAGTAGTGTTTTACCGGGTCGAGTTTATTCGAATGACTTTGCTTTTAGCGATCAGCTAACTTTTTTCAGTTGTAAACTAAGATTACTGAAAATATTTTTTTATAGAAATCATAACTGCCTTTTAGCGCCTTTGAAATCTTTTACAATCAATTAAAGTTGATGTTTTTTACTAATTTATTTATCAGCATATATATATTTAAAAACAATGCATATATGAAATCAAAATGAAATATAATTATTTGACTACCTAAAAAAAACTTATAGTATTAAAAGTGTTATTTACGTTAAGATTTGTGAAAATACTGATATTAAATATATATACTGAAAATTTTAAATACTGATTTTATTAGAATGAAAATAACTGGAAACGATTTTAAATTTAAGTAATTAACTTTTAAACTGAATTCAGCTACATCATACCATATTTTATTTCTAACTAGTTTAATGGTTCTTTTTTATTTGCTATTTCCTAAAACAAATATTTTTATCTGCTATATACAATAAATTTTTTAATTTATTAAAACTAAAAAGGTAGTCATATACTTTAAATGTCGTGTCATAGAAATTCGAACTTCAAGTTTTATGTAAACATCTCCTCTACGTGCACAATTGATCCCCGTTTTCAAAGCTTGGCGAGGATACCTGCAGCCAGATATGCACGCAGATTCGTCGTGTTGAATTACAGCAACGAAGTTCTGTTTACATTCATGGTTACGAATCTGAACTACCTCTACACTATGGAAGTTGCAGTAAGAATTAATGAGAGAGAAGTTGATGAGTTTTGAAGATTTCATCTGAAAGTGCTTTCATTTTATTTAAGGATAATAATTTTGCAGTAATAACTAAACCGAAATAATTTATTTAGTTATATATTATTTAGTTATATTATTAATAGTAACTACGTTGTTACAGTTAATGGTTACAAACGTAAAAAACATAGTTACCTCCTATCCAAAACAACGAAAAAAAAAAGCTCGTTAGCGCCTAAAGTGTCGTGACGAATCAAAGTGATCATTTCAAAATTAAAAAAATAATTATTGCAAGCCACTTATTTTATGGTTGTGTATCATACATAGTAGTTGGTTTAAATTACGTTCACTCATAGTCATTTATCAAGTTTTCTAAAACTTATTAAATCTTTTTTATAATGTATAAGTTATACATGTAAATCTGATTCAATTTGATATTCAAAATAACTAAATGCTTAAAATAAATAGTTAAAAGTGTAAAAATGAACGATGATTAAAATACAGATATTTGTAATTCTAATAATTTGAATTTTTATTAATATTATATTATAACAAATGTTATTTCAACAACTTCTTAACACTGCATTCTTATTGATCAGACCTAAGAATGTTATTTCTGAATTTGAAGTACTTATTTAAGAACTAGTTAAGAATAGTTTTAAAGTTTACTAAAATATGGCTGTATGTAGTAAAAGTGATTTTTTTTATTAAAATTTCCCTTAATAAATATTTTATTTGTTTTGTTTTACACTATAACACAAAACTCTTTATGCTTATCAATCTTCATGCACAATTTTTGACTTGAGGGCTACTTCAAAATATTATAAAAACTGTAGTTGTCTTGTAACGTTGTAGAAATGCAAAAAATCGGTAACTTATTTGGAGGACTTATTTAACAGTTCTTTAGTTAGAAGTTAAAACATAAATTGAATAATAATTACTTAAATGGTTAATAATAATTAAAATTTTAAGGTTTGTGGTGTCTAAAATCAGTATGAATTTCAATTCGCTTGATGTCAATATTTTTTAAAAACTTAGTGAAAGCAATGATGAAAACAGAAACATTTTCTTTTCACCACTGAGCATTTCGCTTGCTCTCTCAATGCTACTAATAGGATCTAATGGCGCAACCAAGAAGCAGCTTGAAGAGGCACTAGGAATTGTGAAGGATGAAAAACATCTTTCGAATCTTAAAGAGCTGAATGGTGTACTAAATTCCACTCTGAAGGTTTAAAAACCAGACTTTCTAACTCTGTCTTTCCATCAGATAAGTTTCAGATAATCCCAGAGTACAAAGATGACATGGAATCTGCTTTAAAATGCCGAATTCAGTCTTTGGACTACAAAAACCGTGCGGAAAACACGATAGCTGTTGTCAATTATTTTGTTGAAGGTTGTACTAAGGGAAAAATTAATGAATTATTTAGTAAAATGAGCCCTGATATTGCATGTGTTCTAGTTAGTTGTATTTACTTTAGAGGTGATTGATATGACATGTTCAAGTCCCTTTACAGAAGAGATTTACAATTCTATTGTACCGATAAAAAGACTTCTATTGTTAAAATGATGGTAAAAAATTATTATTATTCGTTTCTTTTAGATGATGAAAAAGAGTTCAAGTCTGTAAGAATTCCTTACAAGAATACAGATTTTAGTATGCTGATAATTTTACCCAACGGAAGATATGAATTGGAAAGTATAATAGATAAACTAGACAAGAATACAATTGAAAGCATTAAAGACGGTAAAATTTTCAGTAGAGATTACATTTTACTGAGAATCCCAAAGTTCAACATTGAATATGAAGCAAATTTGAACGAAACTCTTCGATCGTTTGAAATAAAAGATACTTTTGATTCAGAAAATGCATATTTTAGTGCCATGTCTGAAGATTCTCTGCAAACAAGTGGTAAACTTCATGTGTCTGAAGTAGTTCACAATACTTTCATTGAGCTGCAGCAACTGGATTAGAATTGGTTTATGATTACGAAAAATTTTATCCGAAACCAGAACAGTTTATTGTTCAATATCCATTTGTGTTAATGATTTTATACAAAAATCAAACTTTGTTCATGGGAAAAGTTACTTCGTTGTAAGATTTCATGAGTCGTTACTTTCTTAAATGTTTCTTAATTTGTATTTTAATACATTAGTTGTGTTAGATACTATGCAGAATTTTGTTTAAACATTTTGTTGGTTTTAGATTTAATCTCTCTTCTCATGTGGTTATACATGAGTCGCCAATAAATTAAACACAAGAAATAAATGATTTATTTACTGTTATAAGTTATAAATTGTTTGTAAAATAACAGTTTATTAACTTATAAACTTAAAAATAAAATTTCAAACTAAACTTTTTGTTTTCTTCACAAGCCAATTTCACAATTAAAATATTGCTCAGTTATAAAGTTTAAATATTTGTTTGAAATATTTCATGAAGTTTTGTTTAACAGTTTAAACTTTAACTATCTATTTTTCAAGAAGCAAATAATACCGTAATACTGATTAAACCAAAAATGATTAAACATATTTTTTTTCCAATCGTAGTGTTTTTTTTGTTGACTAATTCATGATTTTCAAATAAAATATGAAAAAATTATGAAAATTATTATTTGAAATGCTTATTATTATAAATAAGTTCATTATCTTATTATATTATTGTAAGTACATTAGAAAGACTTTACAAGTTTTTAATTAAAAACGAAGGTGAATAACTTTAATGTGTTATCTTCGCAACTTATAACTAAAGTTACAGACATCGCTGCTTTACTAAATAATAGTTTACTTTTTTGTCCGCAGGGGGAAGTATTTCTCTACTTTCTGATTCACATAAAACGTTTTGATATGCAACAGAAGCTCTGTTGAACTAAGTAGAACTACACTAACCCTATGTATTAGATAAAAAGCTAATACAGTGGTTTCACGGTGTGTACCTGTGCACGCTAGTGTGCATAGAAATAATTTTACTGTGCACAACAATTTTAGTGGGATGAAAATATGAACTTTATAACCTCACATAACCTCACAAGTTTAGTGAGGTGAAAATATGTACTTTATACCTCACACAACCTCATAGCCTCACAAGTTTAGTGAAGTTAAAATATATTCTTTATATCACATTTTTTTTGTAAATTACAACCATCAAAAGCTTTTTATAGCTTAAAATAACAGTTTTCAAACATTATTAATATATTACCAATAAAAATAAAAACTTGTGTTTAATTAAAATTTTTATATATTGGAATTTTTTTGTACAGATTTATTTTCCTGTAACTTATTGCACACAGCTTTTGAGGTTAAAGACCATTAAACAATACTTTGTAAAATTTAGTACGCAGTTTATTTGTAAAAAAAAAGTTTGGGATTTAAATAAGTTGTTATTAGAGATAAAACTTCTAAAAATATTTTAACAAAACAACAAAATTGGAACTACTTCTTTTTTTACTGGTTAAATTTAATCTTTAATACTAGTTATATTCACTGAAAAACAAAATACAATAACTGAAAAAAAAATTATAACTAAATACAAGTTGAATTTAAATGTTATTGACTTACTTATTTGATAAACAAATTTATAATACGAGACTGATATTTCTCACAAAAGGTTATAATTTTAAACAGCATACTTTTAAAAGTCGTTTGTCTACTTAGATAACTTGCTTTTTTTTTTGTTATGAAATTTAATGTTAGGTTTTTACTTTGCTGTTATTTAACTAATCGTATAAAGTATGACTGTTTATTTTATTTAGCTAATTTTTGTTGTTAACTTTTATTCCTGGTTATATAAAAAACGACCTTAATAGATTTATGTATAAATAATCAAATTGTAATACTTTAGTTTTTTAGCTTAGATAGAGCGAAACAATTTAAACAATGTTTTATAATGATTCATAATTAATATTTATTTATTAGTTAGTTTATTTATACTAGATAAAGCAGCTACTAAAGACACGTATTTAATAAAGATAATCTAAAGTTTATAGTTGAAACTTTTGTTTTAGTTTAAAGATACTATTTTAATTTAAATAAAAAACTAATTTTCAAACAAAAATAACAAATTCTAGTATAAAAGACAAACAATATTTTACTATTAGTATAGTTTTTATTACAACAAATAAAACAGTAAAGTATAAAAAAGATATTCTTTTCATTTAATTGCAATAAGAAACTCGAACTACGAAAATTAATATCAATTTGAAGAGTGAATAGAACTAAGAACACTAAATTTATATCAAAAATTAGGAATTAAACCGTTTTCAATATCAAAGTTTACGCTATCCACAGTTGTTTTTATTTCAAAAAAACTATTTAAATGATAGTTTATCTCTAGCATATTTGTTACGCTGCAGTATTTACTTCCCACAGATCGACAAAATGTAGCTCATTAGCGCCAAAAGTGTCGTAAAAATCATAGTAAGCTTTGAAAAATTAAAATACTGATTGAACATCAGTTCTTATATGGTTGTGTTTCACATATATTGAAGTTGTTTCATTTAGGCTTTCTCAAAAACATTTATTTAGCGATATAAACTAAACCTTATTCTTTATGTATAAATTGTACATCTAAATATATTGCTTAATAAAATTTGAAAACAGTGAAATTGATAAAAGAACAAAATAGTTGAAAGTTTAAAAGCAAAGGTAAATCAGGTAAAAAAACTACCCTAACTTTTAACAAGTTAAAATAATTAACCCGGTGTCATTTTTTACTTGATCCTGTTTGTTTTCAAATACTAATATTTTTATGTTTTTATTTACAAAGGATTTTAGAAAAACCCTCTATGCTGCTATTGTTACTTGAAACAAATATAAATAGATTATTATAGCTTATAGTTTATGTAGTCAGATGCTATGGAGACCTGTAAAAGTTTTACAGACATCAAATTTTTCGTAAACAAACATATATTTAAACTAGTTGTTCAGTTATAAATAATAAGATCGTCAAGTTTTTACCGCCCGCTGAAAAATATGCTAGATAGTAAGAACTTTATACTTTAAATAATGCTATAATACTTACCTCTACCAGAACAAAAAAATAGCTTGTTAGCGCCAAAAGTGTTTGAACAAATCATTGTAATCATCAAAAAATAAAAAAAAATATTGCAAATCTTTTACTTTATTGTTGTGTTTCGTTCATTAGTTAGTGATATAAACTAGGTCCTCTAATAAATATACACTAAAAATGTTTTAAGATGAAAGTAAGAAAATCTTTTTAATAATCATTAAGTCAATATCTTGATGTGTTTTTTTTTAAATAGTTTTCTAAATATAAATTAACATAGGGAGTCAATAAATGGTTGAATGTGTGGAATAGGTCAAAGATAGTTATAAACATGACAAATAAAACTTCAACATTAAAAATTCTAATAGTACTGAGTTAATGTTACTTGTTTTTTCTATTAATGTTGTTTTAGTATTTTTTTGCCATACTATTATTTTGATAAGACTTACAGATTTTATTCTTTTTTTTACGTTCAAAGATATTTTTTTAACCTTATAAAATATAGATGTAAAATTAGAATTTAATACCAGTATAATTAACTTTAAAGACATTTTAAAAATTTATAACTAATTCATGCTATTTTTGAGGTGAAGTATCTTTAAATGTTATATAAAAATTTTAATAGTTTTAATTATATCAGTACAATTAAAAGCTTCAATGAAAAGTAAAATGTAAAAAGTCTTTAACTATTTAACTGTTCAAGCTAAAACATAAAATGTACAACTTGTACAAACACATTCAAAAATCTCGATTAAACATAATATTTTACTTTTCAAGGTTAGTAGGGTTTAAAATCATTATGAATGTAAATTCGTTTGATGTCAATCTTTTTAATAAGCTTTGTGAAAGCAATGATGAAAACAAGAACATTTTCTTTTCACCACTGAGCGTTTCGCTTGCTCTTTCCATGCTGCTTATAGGTTCTAATGGAGCAACCAAGAAGCAGCTTGAAGAGGCACTAGGAATTGTGAAGGATGAACAACTTCTTTCAAATCTTAAAAAGCTGAATGATGTACTGACTTACAACTCCAAATACTTACAAATCAAGCTTGCTAATTCTGTCTTTCCTTCAGAAGAATTTGAAATTGATGCTAACTACAAACGTAACATGGAATCTGCTTTTAAAAGCCAAATTCAGTCTTTAGACTACGAGGAGAATGCAGACAAATCGAAAACTACAATCAATAAATGGGTTGCAGATTGTACTAATGGGAAAATTAAAGATCTGTTTAGCGACTTGGACTCTGATACTGTATGCGTTCTAGTTAGTTGTATCTACTTCAAAGGTGATTGGTATGATAAGTTCAAGTTAAGTGACACTAGAGATGCTCCATTCTATTGTACCGAAGAAAAAACTTCTACTGTAAAAATGATGAAACAGGAAAAGTACTATTCGTTTGCTTCATTTGATGAAAAAGGGTTCAAGTGTGTGGAAATTCATTACAAGCTAGTAGATTTCAGAATGCTGATAATTTTACCTGATGAAAGGTTTGGATTGAAAAATGTGATCAAAAAACTAGACGTCCAAACTATTGAAAGTCTTAAAGACCCTAGTAGTTTCAGTGAAACGCGAATTTTGTTGAAAATGCCAAAGTTCAAAATCGAATTTGAAGCAAGCTTGTACGAAACTCTGCGCTCGTTGGGAATTAAAGACGCTTTTGATAAGAAAAAATCTGACTTGAGCGCAATGTTTGCAGGAGATTCAAGACTTTTTGTGACTGAAGTTGTTCACAAGGCTTTCATTGAGACAAGTGAAGAAGGTACTGAAGCTGCTGCAGCAACTGGAGTTAAAGTGAGTCGTGTTAAACAAAGTTCAAGAGGTACTAGAAAAATCTATTTCACAGTTGATCATCCTTTTTTGTTCATGATATTATACGAAGACCAAACTTTGTTCACGGGTAAAGTTACTTCGTTGTAAATTATCTTAACTAGTTATTTTTGTGAGCTTTTTGTATTTCTAAGTTGTGTTTAATGTTGTGCAAAGTTTTCGTTTGAGATGTTTTGATTAGGAACCGGTTTTCTTTCTGTACTCCTGCTTTTTGTTCTCATACTCATAACATATTGACTTGTTTATGTATTAAAGCTTAATGGAAGTAGTTAAAATAAAAACTAAATAAAGTGTATAAAAATACAAATAAAAAATAATAAAAAAATGGTTTGTGAAAACATGAGGCTTCATTTATTTTTAACAAAGGTAACTAATTGAAATACAGATCTCTTTTAAAATATTTCTATATTAATAAAGAACGAAGTAAAGGTTTCTAACATTACTTTTTAGCCTATGCTCATAGTTCCATTGGCAATTGTTACAAATTTATAGCAAAAATTTTCCAGAGAAATATTTTTTCCTCTCAACTTTAGGTTTACCTTAAGTAATTACTGTTAAAGATAAACTTGATTTAAAAGTCCAATCAATTACACCTGAATGTACAAAAATAGTTTATGTTAAAAGTGTGTATACAAAAATAGTTTAGTATAAAATTGTCAATAGAAACAGTTTGTAAGTTGAAACACCAATTTCTGTCCAAATTGTTAACACTTTTTAGTAAAATAATTAGTAACTTCATTAGAAATTTAGTTTAAATGCTAACAAAATTTTGCCTTAACAGCATTTATTACAAATTATAAGATATGGATTTTTATTATTACAAAGTTGTACAATAAAATACAAAAAAATAAAAATTTAACCTAGTGACCAACAATTTTTTATCAAAGTTATGGAAAAACATAGCACAAAAAACAATTTTTCTTTCACAAAAAAGTAAACTTACGTATATTCGAAAGTAACATCCAAAATAACATTTAGTTAAGGCCCCAAACAACAATTATTGCAAAAACACTTAGAAAAAATATTATTTAGATATTTTAAAAAATAAAACCTTCAAACTTGTATTTACTTCAAAGCTTTCAACAACTTATTTGCTAATACTTAAGTTAATAAGTTTTAGTAAAAACAACATAGTTTAAATTCAGTTTTTAAAATTAACAAAGTTATACGTTTTTAAGGTTCTTACAGTAAAAATAGCTTTAATAATCTAAAACAAATCTTGGTTATATATTGTGATTTAAAATTTAATTATTATATCCAAAAAAATCATAACTTTAAAAAAAAGTTTATTTTTCATTATTGCCACCATATAGTAAAGACTTTTTAATATTTCTAGTATGAAACTTTATGTACTTCTTAGTATCAAATTTGTTCAAAAATTTTTCTTCTGCTTAATTGGGGATACATATAAAATTAACTAGTTTTTTTAAACCCAATTTTATGCTATACGTTCCTAAAAACGTCTATTTTAATAACTGTTGTAATACTACATACTTGGAATGACATAAAAAGCTAAAAAATTTATAAAAATACGATAGTTCTTTGAGTTAAAAAGCATTATATCTAATTACACGACCAAGATACTGAAAAACTCTAAACTTCTCTTTAAAAAACTTTTTTTAAACAAAAATTGTCCGTCAGTTAACAACCAAATTATTAAAATGAAGTAAACCTCAAAAAATTACCTATTTTTAATTGACCAGTAATAAAGTTTAATTGAGTTATTTAGTTATGAAAAACTTGTTCACATGAAAAATCATTACTAGCTCTCTTCGATTACAATACTTTACTTATTTATTTTGCAAATAAAAAAATAATCGTATAAACTATTAAATACAAAATATATTTAGTTGATTTAATTTAATTATGTATGTAGAAAAAAACATAACATTCCAACCGAAAATACCCTACGTTTTAGATTACTTATTTTTTAATAACTTAATTGCCTTTTACTTTTATGTTCAATTATTTGTTTTTATAATAATCATGTATCTAGAACTATTAACAAGAAATTATTTAAAAAGTTGGTAAACGTTAAAGAAAATCAAATCAAATATTGTTTGAAACCTACTACAATTTAAATAAGTTTTACAAACAAAATTTATGGCAAAATCAAAATGTGCAATAGACAAAGTCTCATCTTACTATAATAGAAGATCGTTGTATATAATGCTTTGTTCAAATATATTTTCTAATTTTAATCTATCCTTCTAAAGTGCTTCAATGCAGACAATTTAGTTTATTTCTTTAACTTTTTGAAAATAACCCGAAATCTATTTTTTTTAATATGAAAAAAAATCTTAGTAAATAAAAACTATTTGGTTATGACATTATATTTAGGATTTTAGCATCTTTTTTTGTAGTTTAACAACTCAAATATGTTTTTTTATCTTTTGTTTTACTAATGTTTTAATGTAATGAACAATTCGTATTTACTTGAGAATATAGTTTGTAGAATTTCATGTAAGGTTAGTTGTTTATTTAAGACAGTAATCCTGACTAGAAACTATCGGTCTAAGTTTAATAACTATAGCAACTTCGACTGCTATATTTACAATAACCTTAATTGTGATAATTTTCCTAAAATAAACGTTTAGTTGTAATAACTCCATGCAAAAATGGTTTATAAAGTATAGGTGATATTTAAAAGGCAAAGTATTTATTTCTTTCAAACTTGTACGGTTCAGTTGGAACAGAAGACTTTTAAAGTTTTAAAAGTTAATTTTGTTATTTTGATTGTATACTTAATAGTTGTCAAGCGAACCCCGAAAGTTTTTCTGCTATTTTTTTTGCTTGTACTTTATATAAAAATTTTTAACCCAAGTTGGGTTATTTGAAAATAAAAACATTGAACATTTAGATAGAAAGTTGGTTTTATCCTACTACAGTGCTTCCTCGCTAATCCGGCCAAGTTGGGCAAGAATTTTTTGAAAATACGGCCGGTTTTGCCTTTGGCCGGATAAGAACAAAATATCGCTTTTTTTACAAATTATCTACCTTAGTTATATTATGAATGTATATAACAAAACGTACTATAAAATTTCTGTTAATTTAATTTATTTTAATTTATTCAAAGAAAAAAGAATTAAAACAGACAAAACTAAATGAAACAAAATTTTATTAGTTCAAAATTAATGGAAAAAAAGCTGCACTGTTAACACTTTAACTAAATTAAGATTTTTTTTTGAAAAAAGAAAAAATGGAAGATTGTTTTACAGTACTTTCTCTTTTCTTAGCAGAAAACTCACGAAATTGGATGAGTTTAGACACATCTTCAGGTGTGGCTTCTGGTTGGCAACGATAGTAAGCTAAGTAATCGTCCATTTTCTGCATGGCTTCAGCATGAGAAAATGGACACTTAGAAGGCTGGGAAACACCAATTTCATCTTCAACAACTTCAACAGCCTCTTTTTTGTTATTCCTAGTAACCAGTTCAACAATTCCTTGCTCGTCCATATGCTCATATCGAGGACCATCGCAACTAATCCATCTTTGAATATCATCTTCTGTAAATGTGATATTTAATCTCGCAAATTGCTGTACAAACTCGTTTTCTTAAGTTTTTCTGAAGGGTCTATGTTTTGCATGGAAGAACATTGCTGTAATGGCATTAATTTCTTCCATGAGTTTCTAATGGAAGAAGGCTTTACTATACCCCAAGCAGATGAAACGGTGTCGACAACTTTTGTCATGTCGATTCTTTTTAAAAAATCTTCAATTGTGAAAGTTGATTGCGATATAAGATCTCTAAGAATCGACTTTCTATAAACCCATTTTATGGACTCGAGTACACCTTGATCCATTGGATGTACAAGTGAAGTAACGTTTGGAGGCAGAAACTTTGCAGTAATTTTTCCATCAGCTGATACAAGTTCGTCCTCACTAGGATGAGCAGAACAATTGTCAAGGTACAAAATTGCCTTCTTTTCTTGCCCAAGTTCACTTAGTCTTTGTTTTGTTTCGGGAACAAAACAGTCAAAAAACCAATCGCGAAAAATGTCACGATCGACCCAAGAAGCATTTTTTTGACTATGATAGACAACTGGCAGCGCTTCCTTGTTGAGGTTACGGAAACAACGCGGGTTTTTAGCCTTTCCAATTAACAATAAAGGTAGCTTTATTGTGCCACTTGCATTAGCACATGCGTTTATTGTTACCCTACCTTTTGCTTTCTTCGTTCCATCTGACCGGTCGTTAACTGAAGCTAATGTATGACCAGGCAACATTCTGAAGTATAACCCAGTTTGATCGCAGTTAAAAATTTGGTGTTCAGAATAGCCCTCAGTTATGACAGAAAACTCATTTATGAATTTATTAACAGCTGAACTATCTGCACTTAATTTTTCGCCACATATTTTAAGATTACGCAAGTCAAATCTCCTGCAAAACCTCCATTGAAACCCCGTACTTGCTGAAAAGGGCCTTGAGTGTTCACCGTATATTAAACGATGGAACTCGGAGGCTTTTTCTAATAGTATTGGGCCAGGTATTGGACAACCCTTTTCACGTTCCTGACGAAACCAAATGTAAAGGGCGCTGTCTAGCTTGTCAAAGACGCCTCCCTCTACTTTTTTTGCCGTTTTAGCAGCTCCAATTAGTCCCAGCTCCTCCTTTTTGGCTTTAAACTTTTTGAACTTTTCTTCGCCTCTCAAAATGTCATTTAAAGTTGACTTACCAATGTTAAACTGGCTCATTATAACAGCTTTAGGCACATTATTGTTTGCAATTTCGCAAACTTTTAACTTGTTTTCAATTGTTAATTGAATGCGTTTTCGTTTCTTTGCTGTCTTATCCATTTTTTAACCAGATATGTTGATTGTAGTATATTAAAGTGTAACTTGCTTAGCAAAGACAGAAAAATTGCAAATGAATGATAAACAAGTTTGTTACAAATGAGCGGGAAAAGTATGAAAAAAACTTAAGATTATACAAATGATACTTTATTATGACGTAATAATATATTGCTTGCATACTTATAAAATGTATAATGAATATTTTTTTGAAGTAAAATAAAATTAAATGCTAAAAACACTAAAGTAAATAAGTCGACTTCTCGACTAAAACCTGCCGGATTAGCGAGGAACCGGATTAGCGAGGACCGGATTAGCGAGGAAGCACTGTATTAACAACATGCAAGTAAAAAACTTGTAAAATTGAACAGAACACTAAATGTCCGTTTTACATAGAATTGTGCTTAGATTAAATAGTTTCAAATTAATAAACAAAAAACATTGTTGGAGATATAACTTGAAAACTAATTTTATTCTAGAAATATGACAATGATAATGGACAATGTAATAATAAGCAAGCTTAAGTCTGAAACATTTTGATTAAATAGTAAAATACTAACACATTCAAATTAATCCTCACAATGTAAAATTGATGTGACTTTCATTTTTTGCCGACAAAAATATTAATTGAATATAATTAAACTTCCGACTGAACTTATTTTAATAGTTCAATAGATTACAAATAGTCTACAAAACAGTAGCTAGAAAGTAATACTAATTGAGAATGAACTAAATTTTAGCTCACAATAGTTTAAAATATTTCAAGCCACATATTTTTAAAATACTTCGTTTTTTATAGACCAAACTTAATTGTAGTGCACTTTTGACTGACCTTAAAATTTTCTTGAATTAAAGAAAGATGTGTAAGTTTAAAAAAAATAAAAGAAATTATTCGTAAACTTAAGTTTCTTTAATTTTACTTTCTAACAGTGTGAAACCAAAAGGTAGTATTTTTAACTCTTGTTAGAACAGAAAAATATTAAAATAACTTTCCTAGCTAATTATTAAAGTTTTTATAAAAGTAGTTTTTTTGACTAAAATGATAACAACAAAATATTATTACATTTTTCGAAAAATAGATTTAATTGATTTTTGTTGTAAACGTGAGTAT
Source organism: Thalia democratica (assembly GCF_965202585.1). Lineage (NCBI taxonomy): Eukaryota > Metazoa > Chordata > Thaliacea > Salpida > Salpidae > Thalia > Thalia democratica. Next base: position 20,882,022 of record NC_139168.1, read on the forward strand.
TTTTTTTTAAATTATAAGTGAACAAAACAACAAAGAGTCAATTTAGAATAAGATCTTCCTTTTTACTTTAATTTATCTACCCACAAGTCTGTTCGTATTAACTTTATTGTTTCATTTTTGATGTCATAAATCAAATTAGCAGTAATCAACCACATTTAATTGAATGCAAGTTTACGAAACCAATTAATTTAATTCACATATGAGTTAAATGCAAAATAAACTCATTTGTTTCAGATGAGTCTAGTAAGTCGGAAGTAAAAACAAAAAAGTTGGTTTCAATAAAAGTACAGTGCAAGTTTTAGTGAATCTAAATGCATCTACTGGTCTTCCGCCAAACTGCATCACCGTGCGTCTGCGAGATTTGGAAACAAGGCGAGTACCATTTCCGACCTTCATGCAATTCTGTCGACATTTCTTCTGCGACCATAATTGCTACCCGTTCTTCATTTGGACCAATTATCCAACACCCAAATTTGTCGTGTTGAGTTTGAGCAACGAAGTTCTGTTTACCCTCACGTTTGATAATCCGATTCCAGAGTACCACGATATTGTAAGGGTTGCAATGCACTTGAAATCAGAGAAATCGATTAGTTGTATTTCACGGATTTTATCTGAAGATGCTCTAAAGTTTTTCTGTGATGATTTTTCTGTGATAATTTTCTGTGATGATTTGATTTAGTTAGGATTTTGTTTCATTATGTTGCGAACTGATGATGCTTTTTGAATAGTTTTATTGCAGCTTTAAATGTATTAACTTTGTTATTCACAGCAGGTTTATGTTTACGTATTTATACTGTGATTAGTAGTTTTATTTAATCGTGTTCAGCTTAAAGTTATGTTCTTATAGGTTTAGTAGTTATTAAAGGCATATTTAAGCTTACTTTTGTTAACATGTTTTTTATAAATGATTATGACATACTAAAATTATAATTTGCAGTTAAATATTTTTATAGTGTATAATTGTGTAATTTGAAAACTATCCTGCTACTATTTGCTTATTAATATATTTATTAACAGTAAAATAAAGTTTGAATAAAAACAAAAATAAATATTTTTCTACGAATTTAGTGAAAATCGATTAATAAATGTTCATAACTTCTGTTTTTGAAAATCGACCATATCTGATGATCTTTAACAAACTTTTCATTTAGTAATCTGAAGCCTTAGTTGTCTCAATATAAACTCTTCGAAATATAATAAAAAGCAGTAGTTATATAAACATTGATTTAATATTAATAGAATACATGTCAAAAACTGAAATAACTGATAAAGTAAAAAAAAAAAAAATATTTTCTCAACAGAATGAAAAATGCATTAGCTTTAATATTGAAAATTTTATAACTTATTAGCTTTAAATTGTATAAAAAAGTACCTTACTAATAAAAAAATCAGGTTCAGCAGTCCTTTTACAATTTGACTTAGTATAGTATAAGTTTTACATTTGTTGTTTACATGTTTTCTAGTTTATTAAAAATTTAAATGATTGATTTGGTACTTTGTTTCCTTCTCAACTGATAGTTGTTGAATAACTAGTTTTAAAAAATCCCTCTATTTTCCTTTAAACTTACTGTCTTGGTAAAATTATTCATAAATTAAAACTTTTGATAAAAAAATCACTGTTAGGCTAAAACTACAACTGCAACCTGCAAAGATTTTTATCAACTTTAGTTTGTCCACAATAACAAAATGACTGTCGACCGTAATTCCAAAAGGCAATGTTTTTTTTTCTCGAACGTAAAATTATAAAATCAAAACAAACAAAACTGTATATGTTGGAGTTAGATAAGCATAACTGTCAGCATGTTACCGACCACTGCTTTAAAACATAGTTTTCAAAAAATGATAGAGCTTGTAAGCAATGCATTTTGCTAAAGTAAAAATAAAAGCATATAAACTTATCCTATTACAGAACTGCACTGAATTATAAAATATGTGTCTGTCTTAAAGTTATTTTTTTTTTCATAAAATACGTCGCGTTTTATATACTTTGCTTTTCTTTAAACTTTAAACATTGATTTGAAATTTTTTTTAAAATTAATATTCTAAAATAGAATAATGAACATTTAAACTTCAAAGTGTTTATTTATTTCCATATAATCTTCAGATCAATTCTGAAACAGTAAAAAAACATTATATAGTGTATAGATTTTTTTGCTTACTTTATCTATAAAATTTTTCATTTTTTGTTCAATTCAATTCAAAAACAAAAACTTTATACTAATTCCAAATGAATTTATAGATTTTTTGTTTGTTAGCATGTAATTTGTATAAGCGCAAAAAAAAGCTCTTAATTATGGCAACTACGCAATCCATTGCTTGACTAGTTAACAAATATTCTAAAATAAGAAAAACTTTATGTTTACTATTTATTTCACAAGTTCGCATTGTAGCACTACTATGTTTCAAGCATCTGTAACAAATTGATGTATTTTTTTATAATGCTAGTGTAGTCTGTTAAAACAAATAAAATAAAGATTAAAAAAAAAACATCGTCATCAAAATAACAGAAAAATTAACTTGTATTCTGAAACTAATGGCAGCTAATAGTTATTTTAAAAATATAATTATATATCTTAAAGTTATCTTAAAAACTTATAACCTATGTAGGTAGCTGCATATGTTTAACCCCATTTTTCTATAAATTTTACTTATTTTAATAAAACTCATTTTTTTATTTTTTATGTAAGTTTGTATAGAAGCAAATAAAATATCTTAATTTTATAAATCATATGTTGAGTACTTAAACACAAAATTATTTTAAAGCCAGATCAAAATTAAATAATGAGGTGCGCACAAGCCTTTGCACGCAAAAAAAGACGTTTTCGATGTTGCGCTAAAAGAAAAAGCACCCATAAAAGTCGCACTTGTGAATAATTGTTTGAACATTGTGAAGGGCTAAAGTTAACAACAGACACTTTATAAGTTGTAATGTACATTTGAGGTAGTTTTTTGTTTCAGTAGCTTAGCTTTTCTAAATGTAGACTAAATGCAAACTATTTTAATGTTTGATTAAATTTAATATAGTGAACTTTTAGCACAAACCAACAAATTTTTAATTTGTTTTTTAAGTTTTTTAATTAAAAGGTTTTCAATACTTAATAAGTAAATGCTAATATGGTTTACACATATTTAGAGAGCATTTGTTTTTTAATAATCTGTCAAATATGTTTGTATAAAAAAATTATGTCAAAGAAAATAATACATTTAGATAAACAAATTAAATAACATTTATTACCTAATCAAATAAAAAAAGATTAGCATAAGTGTTGTATCACAATGTTAAAGTAGCCATTTAATATATTTTTATTTTCACTTCTAGCTTTGATAAATAAAAACAGTTTTTATATACATTTTTAGTTATTGGTACATTTAAGCAATTATATACGACATCACTTATAAAAAACTTTTAGTTTAGAAAGAAAAACTATCATTTTTATAGAAATAAAAAAACTGTAAAAATTTAATTACAAATTTAACTTGAAAATTAAAAATAGGTTTGTAAACTTACATAAGCTATTTAAACCTTATGCTTTGTTCAGTCAGGCAGCAAATTAAATTTTAGCAACTTTCTTGTAAACACTTAGTAAACAAATTACTATTCATACTGTTAGTGATAATTAAAACCTCATAGGGGTTGTCATAAAGACTTCAAAAACTAATATACATTTTTGATCTTAACTTACAAAAGCATAGTGAATTTTTTTTTACCATATTTTGATTTCAATACATTAAAAAAAATACACTATACTAAATTTATCGGTTAGTTGACCTCTATTTATATGAAAAAAATGATTTCGTTAACTATCCTAATTTGTAATTGTGGTAGGTATCAAAAAACAATTTCTACAATATAAGTTTAAAAATTTTTAATTCTTAAAAACTCAAAATAATTTTTGGTTTATTCATAATTTGAAAAAAGGATGAATACATAATAAGCCAATAGTCATCATTATATGAACTTGAAAATTAATCAGGATGTTTTCTCAAGTTATAAAATTTTGTTTAGAAACAGTTTCAAGTTTCAAAATTTTTTCACTTACTTTTAGTAACAAAGGTTATTATTTAAAATAAAATACAGTTTATTTTATAATATTAACCATAACAATCTCAAATGTTTTATTTGGTAAATTAAAAAATATTTGAGAGTCTTGAGACTAAACTAAACTTGAATGGAACATGGGCATAGTGCTTAACTGGGGAAAAACCTTTTAATTAACTAAGTTAAATGTGAATTGATTATGCAATGAGTATGCAACACAGGTAAGAACTTTTGGGGAAATTAGTTTTCCAATATTACTGGTTGCTTAGATTTTTCAAGTAGTGTTTCTCCAAATGTGTATTTCTGATCCACATTGTGTTCACAGTGGTATTAACAAGTAGTAAAAAAGTTATGAATTAAGTGTCTAACATATTTTAAATTTGTCAGTTGAAGTTTTGTTGTAAATTATGTTATCTTAATTTAATAATTTTTAACCAAATAAACACAAGGCTAAATGAATATTCATTAGACCATTAAACTGCATATAATTATGATTTTGTTTTTCAAAATGATTGGTTATTTAATTATAAAAAATAAGTATAAGTAATTTCATATATTATGTTTTGAAATAACTAAAATGGTATGTACTATTGATTAATTATGTTAGTAACTTCTACAACTTGATAAGGAATAACGTTTCATATCAAACAACTATTAAAACTATACTCTGTTTTTGAATGCTCTCAGTTACTAAAAGCATAATTCTAACTGATGTGAGACAAGTTTATACAATTTTAGTAGTTTGCAGATTTTGAACCTAGCTACAAGTTGAATTTTTGATGCTTTTTGATATTTAAAGTGGTTTTTAAGATATAAATGATTTAACTAAAACCTGAATAATTGATATATTTTTCATGATAGGAGAAAACTAAACAACAAATAAACTTATTAATAAAAAATCAAATTTCTTCCACAGCCTTGAATCACTGTTTTTCTAACTTTCTCAATCTAATTTAAAAAATATTACAGAAGCAAAATATTTTAAAGATTGCTGGAAAACTTTCTATATTTTTGAAGTAAGTTGCTTTACATCAGGATTTTTTCAAATATTTTACAAAAGGCCATCTTGTACAATATTAAAAAAAAGCATACCCCTATGTTCTTTTTTGCTCATCATCATCAACTCCTGAATATCTTGCTTCAAACTATTATCTTTTTAAAGTTTCAAATTATGGCCTTATGGCTCCCCCTCCCCTCTTTTGCAGCTTATGACCCCCTAAATTTCTTAAAATTTTCCACAATATCTACTAAAAGTTTCATAACTACCCTTAAATACGCCCTAGACATTTTTTTACTCTTCATCATCAACTAAAGAATATCTAGTGTAAGTTTCAAATTATGTTTTTGAGGCCCCCTTTTGACCCCTTTGTTGCTCACGGCCTCATAATATCTGAAATGGCCTCCAAGGCCATATGTGCCTTATTGGGAAACCCTGCTTTACATGCATGAAAGGAGATAAATTTTAAGTAAATTTTTTAAAGTTAAAAGGAAATTAGCTGTAAAAAATTTCTCCTTCATTTGTTTTTGTTATTAATTTTTAATAAAACTGACCATTATTTTATTAGTTAAGTAGTTGTATTGTTTCATAAAATATATCCTATAATATGTACTAGAAGCTTTTAAATAAAGGACAACAATAGTTAAATAAACTGATATATATATTGCAATACTATTGTTTATTGTCTAACACACATTAGACTGAGGGAGTTTGAAGATAATTGCTTAAAAACTCTTAGAAAACATGTTTTTAATAAAACAGTTTTGTTTATAATGTTAGTATCCTTTTTTTTAATGCCACTATTAAACTTACCAACTTTGACCTATATCAAACAGTTTTTTAAATTCTTTATAGCAGTAAAAAACAACTTTAAGCTTGGTAAAAAAACTAAAAATTAAGAACAAGTTGTAAAAAACTATCATATCCAATTATGGTCTTAACAAGTCATTAGAAGGAAGTCTATATAAAATTCAACATTGTACTGTTAAGTTTAGACATGTATAGATAGCTTAAAACTTTTGTAATAGTTTTTGTGTTTGTTAAGTTCAATTTAATATATTTATAAAATTAAATATACTACCTGTTTAACAATTTTAAACTTAACTGTTTACATACATTTACATTTTTAATTTAATATATTTGTATTATAAGTAGTTTTAATTTATTACTTTTACAATACGTAAGTAAATTACTCTCACAAACTGAGCAACTTTTTATTTGTAAAAATCATAAATTGAGTTGACCACAAAATTTTCTTTACATATAGGCTAGTTTCAAGCTTATATAAGTTTATAGCTAGTTAAAATTTTGCTTAAAAAGCTAAGGTTGTCTCAAGTTACTTTTGGGTGCTAATTTGATTAAATTCATACTGTCTTCTCCAACACTGTTTTTTCCTTTTCTGCTAGCTTATACTTTTTGGTTTGCTTTAAGAAACATAATTAGATTAGAAAAATGGTTTTATATGTATTTTACAACTTATGTGAAATTAAACCAAAAAAAAGTTAATTTAATGATTTGTGCTCATTAATTTGAAGTAATATGTATAAGAACATAAGCTCTTATACACACTTGATTAAACACTGAAGTCAAGGTGAACGCTCAGTTTAAACATTTACACTACTTATCTATTAGTATAAAAAATATTTGGCTGTAACTTGAAACTTTATCAAAAGCTTATAATATTAAAACAGTTGTTATGAAAAAAATTTGTCAATATAACTAAACCATATTCAATGGTAAGAATATGGTTTTAAGCTAATATGCATTATGTGAACAGCTTTTTATTCAATCAAAGTTATATATATTTTTTGAATGACTGAAAATCGCAAGTAATCAAAAGTCTTATCACAGTACTGATTTTTTTATTATAAAAAATATTTTTTTAAAGTTTTATGTCAATGTATAAATTCAGTTGAAATAAAAACAAAATAGTGCTCATAACAAAATAATATAATTTATATAGACTTTTAATTTTTTTAATTACATTTAAATCTATCAATAAATTAGTTAAAACAACTTGAATAAATTTTAAGCCATTAGTTTAGTTGTTTTTTAGTATGTATTAGATAAAATAATTTGTGTAGTGAAAGATATGTTTAGTAAGGTTCCCTAATTTAAAGCTTGTTATGGTCTACTTGCCAAGCTCAAAAAGTTTTATGCAAATCTTTATTTTTGAGTTTAAGTGCTTTTATTAAACTTAATACTAGTTTTAATGAAAGTATATCTTTCTACAAAAAGGCTGAAAAGTTCTTTCACATTGTGAAACTTTAGATTGTGGTCTTGTTACAAAAAAAACTTGAGTGACTATACTGATTGTGCGTCCCAATGTCAAAAACAAAAACATCATTTAAATCGCAGGTTTCATGTAATAGTTTGTACAATAGTTTGTTCACATATGTACTCAAACTATTTACATATTTTTTTTAACAACAGTAATCCTGATATTTTAACTTAAATTACTTAATTTGATTAGCTAGCTTATATGAAGGTTATTAAAAACCTATTTGTAAATTTATTCAAGTTTCTTTTTACTAAAAAAGTTATTAGTTTTGTATTTTTAATTAACACATACTATTATATTTTACTTTTAGGAAATTAAAATAACCTGTTTCTAGTGAAATATTAATTGTTTAATAAAAAAGTTAATTAATTTGTAAATATTTTTATTTCAGGGCCAACTTATTTAAATTTAATTTAGTGTTTTGATTATATAATTTTTTTTTTTGTGAAAGTTGGAATAGAATGATTGACATGATTGGCTCTACTTTTAATGACCAGGTTTGTAGTTTAAGAAAGAAAAAGTTAAACTTTAAATTAAAATTATAACTAAAGAATTTTATTATGGTGAAACTTGTCATAATGCTTAGTGTATAAGTGTTTGCATGTCTTACTCAAAACTAATTTTTACCATAGTTAAACTTGATTGTTATTGTTATAACTCATATTGAGTTTTAAATGATTCATTTAATTTTATTTCATGAATAGCATTTAATTGGTTATGCCCATGTAAGAAAGTTGAATAAGGTAGTTGTTAATCAAATTAAGTTGAAAAAAGAAAGGTATTAGTGACACAATTTATATGTATGTTAATTACACTTTTTTTAAAGCTTTTGATTTTAGTGTATTCACATACAGAGTTATTCGTACAGTTTAAGTAAAGATGATCTTTTGGTATTTTAAAAATTTCTGGATATATTTCACAAGTCTTCTATTTCAATTATTGCTCTTTTTTCAATTTTATTTTAGATGACATTGAAAAATGGTATATATACATTGTAGCCATAAAACCTGGAATTTGACAATTTAGGTAAAAAAAATACTGGAAAAAAAAAATTTAACACTTGGGATATTAAACAAAAAACAATAAAAAGCTTGGAAAAACCTAAAATTTATCCAATTTATTCATTGAAAGTAAGGAATTTTTTTTCTTTTAAAAACTTGGATGAAAATTAAAAAAACATGGATTTGTTTTCTCAGAAAACCTTTGCCAACCTTGTATTTATAATTTAATTTCAATGTTTTTTTATGACTTTTAACCTTTAATGTTTAACTACTTGGCTTTGTTGTTAAGGGGGTTACAACTATACTAATAAAAGTTTTCATGATCGGCTTTCTTTTAATTGGTTTTTTTCTAACTTATTAAAAATAGATAATATTCATGTTTATTTGTTTGAACTAATTTTTTTGTAGTATTTGAAATTTAAAAAGGTTTAAATCTTTTTTAAAGTTACTTAAACTTTCAATTTTGTTCAGGGTAACCAAATAACCTGGCATCTTAGAAAAACTTGAAAATTAACATTTTAGGCTAAAAAAAACCTAGAAAAATCTGGAATATCAAGCAAAAATCACTATAACCCTTGTAACTTGAAAGAAATTTTACATGTAAACTTATTAAATTTAGATTAGGTATAAAAGTTGTCATAAAGAAAATAAAGTGATCAAAAGTTTTATTTATAAAAAAATATATATTGTGAGTAACTTGACAGTATCTTTTTAATGTATTATATAAGGCAGCTCTTTACTTTAAAATGATTTTAAACTAAAAATAGACCAAAAAACTTATTCTTTTAAAACCTGTAAGAAAGTCAGAAAACATAGAGAAAATTTACTTAAAAACCTTTAGCAACCCTGCATATAGCTTAAATCTTTTTTTTTTTCAAAGCAAATTGACATCCTTGATAAGTAATTAAATTTATCTGACTTTTTTTTGTAGTTTTTGGCATTTCAAACGTTATCAGCCGGCTGGAACGATTGCGAAGTCACACTTGCTGCCTACTCATTGTTACAAAAGAGTAATTTATTTCAAGTGAGTTGAATGTAAATAAAAAGTATTTTAAAGTATATAAATAAAATTTCAAAGTTATAGCATACTGGTTTTTACACAACAGTAAAATATATTACTTAAACATAGGATAATTTATTTTAAATACAAAAAATCTAATGAATGTAGCACTTTTGTTTTAACATAAAAGTAAAGTATTTAAATTTAGTTTAAATAACACAAAACAAAAAGTTATTAATAATACTTTATAAATTCACAATTGCAGCAATTTGTTTGTATAAAACACACTTATAAAGAAAACATTGTTTGTGTATTATTTGGCATCAATTTAATAAATTTAGAAGCATAATACAAAATCCATCTGTAAGATATTTTTTGCTGTTAAGTTTTGATTATACTTGTAGTAAGCAAATTTGACTATAGTTTTGACTCAACAAGTATAAACTTTTTCCATTTTTACATGATAAGTAAACACCAAAATTTTCCTTGTACTAATATTTTTACTGTTTACGCGGTCACACACATGTAAATTGCTTCATGTCAGTTGATTTTTCAGGTGAAGTTCATGATAAACTGCCTGCAGCACAGCTTCAAATGCAACAGCAACCACGGGGAGGTTGAGAGGTGCGAAAAGGAAGCTAACGATATCGGTTGGTTGTATGATAAATTTTTTTTTCAAGATGTGTTTTCAGTTGGAAACGTTAATATGTGGAAATAAAGTTTACACCTTTGTGTACCTTTTATAGATATAAGTATGCTTGTTGGTATAAAATATTATACTTGTAGTAATATAAAGTGCTACTTTGTTATTTAGTATAAAACCTACATCTAAAAAAATTACTCAACTAAAAATTTTGATATCATGTATAAAGACTTGAGGCATGAAACCATTTCTGTAGAGTACTTATGGTTTTTAGATAAAAATTTTATAAAACCACATAATAGAGTTGTGCTAAAACACATAAACATTTCTTAGGTTGATGAAAAAATGTTAAATACCATAGTTAATAAATGTTAAGAAATAGTTGTTCAGTATGTCTTAAGAAAAACATTGAAACACATAACTAACATTTACTTATTCGATTCTACTCGTGAGATAAACAATGATGATAAATATTTTTACTCCTTTATTTACAACCCGTCTGTAACAACATACTTTTCTCACCTTGTCATGTGATGTGCATATTTCTTTACTCGTTCACTAACACAGCTTTGTCTTTGTAGACTTCATGGAACGGGCGGTGAGCGGCGAGACGAAATACAACATCACCCCGGAGTTCCTGATGAAGAGGCTGTTGCTCCTCAAGCCCGCCAGCGAGCGAGTGAAGATGATACTGTTGCAGTTGTTTCCAAAACATCTCAACAGGGTCGACACCATCGGAGAGGTGAAGTTTTACAATTGGTTGTGAATAGTCAGGCATTGCTAAAAGGGTCTTTACTACTTTAGTATGGAATGATAAGTATGTATGTTACAAAGTTTTAAAGTGTGAAGATAAAATAAAAGAGAAAATTATATTCACATAGTTTATAATAAAAAGTTTTGCATGAAATGAAAATCTCACTTATAACTTTTAATTTTCACAGATGAGGGAATTGTTATCTTACGGGTTGATTCACCCTGCCATCACTCCGCCTGAGAGAAAGCAGATCGAACAGTGGGCCAATAAAATCAGCAACATTGCGCTCAAAGGCAACAATGATGGTGAGTGAATCAAACTTTTATGTAACTTATGGTATTTTTGATATAATTTAAGTCAAAATTAAACTTACTAAAGTAGATTATGAGAACTGCCCTTTAAACCAAACAAAACTGTGTACCAAAAAAATTTATTTTTACTACCTAAAACTGTCCTACTTTAAAATATTTTAATTTTTACTTATCTTGATCAACAAAACTATTTTCTTCCACAGCGACGGTCGTAGCAGCGGCGATCGATCACAACAATCAAAACGGTCAGTTCACAAACAACATGAACATGAACAACATGAACGCTGGTAACATGACCAACATGAATGCTGGTAACATGAGCGCTATCAATGGCAACAATATGAATGGCATGAACGCTGGTAACATGAGTAATATAAATGGCACCAACATGAATGGAAACATGAATGGTATGATGAATGGTAACATGAATAGCATGATGAACACCAACTGGAACAACACTGCGCCGGCAGGATCCATGATAACCCAGCTCGAAAACGATGGTTCGTTTGACTCTTGATTTGTCGTATGCAATTAGTTGGAAGAGTTATGTATCTGACTTTATAAAATTCTTGAAGTTTATTTTGTTTTGTTTTAACTTATTTGGAATTTAGAAAAAATAATTTAGAAGGTGATAGCATAAATTATTGTGGTCAAGTATTAGTTTTAAATTCAACTAAAAGAGAAGAACTAATATTATTTATTATTGTTTCTGCTAAAAACTGTACTACATTAGCACATTTTAGTTATAGTACAAGCTTTGATTACCATTTCAGCAATGATAATAACATGTGTATTTTTTTTGTACTTTCTCGCACCAAAACAGCCCTGTTACAATCGACAGCCTTCCTGCAAGGCATGAGCAACACGCTGGGGGCCACCAACAACCTGAGGAACTTCAACGGCACCTTCAACAACCAAGCCAACAGCTACAACCAGCAGTTGCTCGGCAACAACCTGATGATGCAGCCTGGCAACGGCATGGTGATGGGTGGCAACGTCGGGGGGTTGAACGGGAACATGGGGCTGTTGCGTGGCAACGACTTGATGGGCGGCAACTTGAACAACCAGCTCAACTTGCAAGTTAGTTGAGAATCTGTTTTTATTTATTTTTAAACAAAGAAATGAAATGGACTGTTTATGATATAGAAAAAAATAAATGCTCTTAGTTTGGGCAGCTTAGATTATATTTTTTATATAGAAAAGTTGGTGGTCTGCATATTGTTTTCTTTTTCATAAAAGTTATTTTAAAGTATCGAATTAAATTACACAACAATAGGAACTTTTTCAATATACTGTAAGAATTCTGCTGCCTAAAACTAAGAGCTTAAAGTCATTTATGAACTTAACCAAAAATTAATTCAAAAAATAACAAAATCTTTTTGTATACTTGTAAGATGGGTTTGATGGGTTGCAACCTGAATAATCCACGTTTTTGGGAGGTTAGTAAAGTTAGATGTATTTGTGATTTTGTATCATTAAGTATGAAAAAAAATGTTTATATTTATATCAATTAACACCTTTGATAGAGGTAGATATAAGATCTCAATTTCTAATAACTCAATATTTTTTTTTGAATATTAAAGTTTTCAATAACCAAAAAACTAAATTATTTAAATTATCCTCAACAACATCCAGTTAACTTTTAATTTAATTGCTTATTTATTCTATGTATATAAACTGAGAGTCTTAACAGACTTTGTAAAAAGCAGTGTTTGATTCTCCTGGCAGTAGTATTTTAGTTGAAAAAAATAATTAAAACCCTACTGCTGGAAATTTATATAACATTTTAACGCTGCTTTTCACCAATTCTGGTTTAAATGAGATTCTGGTCAAAACTCCATGTATAATTAAAACCACCAAACAATAACCAAATGCAATTTGTACGAACCGTAAGAACTACTTCCGCTTCCACCAGAACGAGTTCACCGTGACGTCGTCTTCCCAGCAACTCTCGAACGTTGTGACCAGCACCAGCGCCGGTCAGCAGCAAAAGGACGCCAAGAAGGAGAAGAAGAGGGAACCGGAGAAGTCCGAAGAGAGGACCGTGACGTCACAAAAGACCGTTACGTCACAGATGAAGATGACGTCGCAGCAAATGAAGCTGAACGAGAACCTGAAGGCGTGCAAGAACAAGAACATGGGGACCCAGAACAGTCAGTTTTTGTTGAATGTTAATATTATTCACTTAAATGTTCTACTATTTATTGTATATTAAAGGAGTAAATACTTTATAAGGTAACATACATTATACCTTTTATATCTTTAAGAACATGAGAACCAAGATCAGTTGGTTTTTGTTGAACGTTTGTTTTTGAAAAATAATGTATTTTTTGCAATTAATACCTATTTATTTCATAAAACATGTTCATAATTTAAAAGTGTGAAATAGTTTATTGTTATGTTTTCAAAAAAAATCTTAAATACTTTGTTGTGTTTATTAATAGTATTAATTAATTATAGTTACTAAAAATAAGTTATATTTAAATATCATTAACACTTTTATGTCATTATAAAAATGTTACTTTTTTATCTTACAATAAGTTAAGTTATTTTAGTTATGAAGTTTAAAGTTTTAAATATATTCTTTCGTTTCAAAGTCCATCGTAGTTAATTTTTTAAACTTGTAAAATTTTACCATTGTAAAATAGCTTCGTTGTATACCAAGTATGTTGCTTGTAAAATTTATGAAAAAACTAAAACTTTTTTTATTAAAACATACAAAAAGTTTAATAAATCAAAATTAGCAACTTTTGTTGTTAAACAATATCATGCTGAACGAAAATAAACATCAACAGAACAATATCGAACATTGTCGTCGGGTGTAAACTTGAAAATGTCGAGTTTATTTGCATTCAAGCTCATATTTGCCATGCGAAAACACACACGCTGGCTTTCATTTGCTCGAAATTCAATTCGGTTGCGCTTTTGTTTGCCCAACAGGGTTTACTATACTGTGTGTGTGTGTGTGTGTGTGGGATATGATTGAACAGAAACCATTCGCACGCTGCGGTCGAAATTTCCCATTGTGAATTTTGTAGTATTGAAATTAAAAGTCGTTATGATATTTGTTACAGTTGTCTCCAAAGTGTTTGTTTAAGACATTGGTTTGTAGTTTTTAAACTAAAGTGTTAAAAGTTAGCTGATTTCAACCTCCACTTTTTTTTAAACAAGTTAAAAATATGTCAGTATTTATACAACAACTTCAATTTGTACACAACTCAATTTTAGAAACTTCAGACATGAACTGAACTTTTTGCCTGAAGTTTGTAAAATTGAGTTGTGGAAACAAATAAAATTTAATTTCTACACAACAACCATCATTAAAAGCCAGACTGCCAACGAAAAATAACAATATTGTGCTTAAAAGTGTAGGAGTTGTACATGATCAATCAAAGAAAGGTAGCTGTAACTTTGGTACTAAAACAATTGATAGAGCTTCATATAGCTTTAACAATAAAAAAATATACTTGAGAAAAACCTATGTTTTGGCAAAATATTGACGATTAGCCTAACATACTTTTAGCAAACTCGTAACTCAGTGTCTGACATCTGTGTCCTTTGATTACTTCAAAAATATTTACACGAGTGTCTCAGTGAAGCAAAATAGACTGCCCTATTGATCAAGTCTGATTTGGTCTAAAAATTTAATTATCAAGCCATGATAAAATTAATGGCAGCATTTTTTTCAGACGCTAAAAGAAACTGTTGCTCTGTCTTGTTAATTTTGTAGTTGAACCTCTATCTAATAGCATAAAAAATAAAAGTTAAAGTAATGACGGCACAACAGACGTTTGTGACGTCGTTATCTTAACAGACATTGATCAAATTTTGTAACATTGTCTGAATTTTATGTGTGTTGATCAGCCAATAATGTTTATACGAGCGAAATGGATTAAGCTCATCTGTTATGAGTCACTTATTGACGCTGTGTGTAATCGCGTCTCCTTTTTAAATCAAATCTTTTAACGAGTTTGCAAATCACAAAAAAACTGTGTCTGCTTATAAATGATTTGAAGCGTTGAGTTCAATATTCAGTTTTAATACGCTAGTTAGTCTTGAATGTGTAAACATTATCTTGATTTTATGAAGCAAAATGCTTATTAAATTTTGTTAGGTTATAAATATATACAATTTGTTATTATGTTTTACAGTCACCTTAGTTGCATGGTTATTTATCTCGTTCCTAAATGAATTAATTTTTAATTTTGCATCCAATTTCACACAGGTCTGTTCAATGAAGTGCAGGCGTGGCTGAAATCTCTGAGGCTGCACAAGTATTCCGACTTGTTCGCCGACCTCACCTACGACGAGATGATGTCGCTGACCGCCAAACAGCTAGATGAAAAGGTTTGATACAATTGCATTTAAAATATTGTGAAACATTTTGATAAAATATTTAATTTTAGCTTATATGTTTGCTGATAATTCAAGTTTTAGAAAGCCTGTTTTTAATAGTAATAAACGATAGTTTTGGAATGGTGGGATGCGTTATAAATATTATGAATTAGATTAGTAAGAAAAAAAAAATCAGTTTTATTAAGTGTGTGAAAAATTACACTGAATTATGTTTTAAAAGTTTGAATTCTTTAAAAAAGTTCTCCAAAAATGTATATTAAGTCTTACAGCTGGAAAAGCTAGGAAACATTTATTTTAAACCGCAGTTGCAAATTCCAATTGACAAAATGGTAATTAGAACAAAAGTTTATTGAAGGTCAATGAACTTTTCTTTCTGGAATGGGATTTAACAGTTTTCAGAATTCTACATGTAAAGATAGAAGTTGTATTTATAATTGGCCTTGTAAAGTGTCAAAAGTTTTACGGTTTGGCACGCGGCGCAACATTGTTAATTAACCAATTATATTGTTGGACAAATGTCACCACATTGGCATAAAACAAGTTACATAAAGTGCACAAGTTTTTGTGAGAGAAGGCGACGTTTAGCTGATTAAGTCAACCTTAATTATGTGATTATGGAGTACATTTTTTTATGCAGGAAGGCAACGTTATGCTAACTAAATTAACATTAGCTTCTGATTAGAGATTACATTTTTTTGTTTAGTTAACATTTTAAATGTTATACCTTAGTCTAGCAGTATTTAAAGCCTTAACAGTAAATTATAAACTTTTAACAGGTTAGGTTTTGTTATATGTCTTGTTTGCATGTTTAAACCATGAAAACTGGGTTAAACTAATTTTTTCTACAAATTTTTATTTTCAATTTAAAAAAAAGTGCGTTACAACACCGAACAATAAAAAAACAAATTAAAAAAACCGTCAAAGTTTTCCACCGAAAAACAAACAAAGCAGACCACCGAACTTCAAATAAGTGTCAGAAAATTTTCTTTTGTGCTTCACCGTTTTTGTGCGAAATGTGTTTGAGAACCACACACACATAATGCGAATGTGTTTGTTATTACCAAAACACAGTGCAGACCACATGTGTGTGAGGTTGAAAAATAAAAATAACATTTGACATCTGATTGTTAGAAATAACTTGTATTTGCACTTAAAATAAGCTTTTGTGAGAATGGATTGAGGTCCAAAATAAATATGTACGCGGTGAGTGTTTCTGTTCACTGAAACATCGTTCGTTTGATTTTTGATATTAATCTATTGAATTTAAATAAAAGTTTTGCTTTATAAATATATTTCCAATATTTCTATAGAGTACACAATAATGTTTAAAACAATATCATGGCTACTCAAGAATTTTATTTAACCTAAGATAATAAAAAAGTTGTTTATGTTCAAATGTTTTTTGGTATTTACATAAAAAATAAGCTCATCGTTTTGCTTAAGTCTATAAAAATACATAATATTTTGAATATAGATCAATAAATTTTCATTTAAGAGATTGTTGGTGATATAACTCCATCTTAACCTAAGCATGAATTTATTTTGAGTGAAATGTTTTGTAAACACCAGTATTATATTATATGTCAGACCTAAATATAGGTTGTCTTGTTTATAATAAAAACATGTTTTTTTTTGCAATAACATGCAATGATGTTTGAAATCATTGTATATGTAATAGTTTTATTGTAAAATTAAAAGTTGTTCAGTTGGATAAAATTAAGTAAAAACAAATATTTCACTACAACTATTTGATTAAAATTGTTTACATTGTAAAAAGATTATTTAAATGATAAAATTAAAGCTTTATATTCAAAAAATAAGTAAATATTAATAGAAATTCGTTAAGTGACAACCGACATCTAAATGTAGCATGTTTTTTAAACAAAATTTGTGCCATATAATAAGATTTTACCAAAGCTTTGTAAATCTATTCTAGTCTTTTAATAAAATCGTAGCTCGATTGTGAATAAATTAAGTAAACATTAGCAACAATACAAAGCTATTTATAGTATTAAAATAATAAACAACACATTTCAACCACAATCATATTTACAAATGCTCTGATAGACGTATAAGTTCCAAGTTTATTCTTAGTTTTAATTTTCCGATATGATAATAAACAAACTGAGAATGACAATACGACTGTGGAAATATAATAACACAAAGAACACATGCCAAATTGTAACATATGTCCTTTTATTTGAATTAAATTATATTCCTTATGCTACAATTGAATGCCGTTGTTTGATGATTGATGCTTTGGAAGTGTGTTTTGTATCAGTACTTATGAAATTGTATGTATGTGTGTGTTGAACATTATTTCCTATACTGTTATTTCGAAAATAAATTTAAGTTTGAATAACAGAGCTTTGTGAGTTTTTTACTTAAAATGAGTTGTTTTTATATTATTAAGCTCTTTAAATGTCTTACTTTAATAGTTTTTATTTGTAAATAAAGTAGAGTTTTACCTCATAGTTTTTGAACAATATAGATATTTTAAAAGTGATAATCTGGCATTGGCATTCAGTTTGTTGATGAGCATTCCTACTCGTTAGAATTATCTTTATTACGCACAAGTCTTCAATACAATCGGTGTTTTTGCGGTTGACTGTTATAATAATGATATTGGCATTGTTTTAGTTTGTTTTCCAAGGCGCTACACGTGGTTTTCTGATAATTTGTGCTTATTATAAATGTGTCTGTTTTGAAAATTGTACTATACTTGATATTTAACTTACTGATATATATTATAGTGTTTTAGTTTATAAATATAGTGAAAGTGAATCTCAGTTTGTATGGTGCTATCTTATTAAAAGTATATCATTAAATTCAATACAGCTTATTTCTATGATTTTTCAACACACCAAATAAGTATTGTCATAATTTTCCACGTTTCGAATACAAAGGGCCATGCTGTAACAACAATTCAGTTGTCAATACAAGAATGATTGATGGCGCATAAGTGTGTTCGAAATCCATTAATATTCAAAATTGTGTTGCAAGTCCAATAAGTTTGTTCAAAATCTATTAGTATTGTCCAATGATATGATTGTGTTTTTTATTAACTGGTTTTTGTTTAAACGCGCTTCATATTTACATGGCTTTTTATTGTTTTTTTTGAAAGATGTACAAAATAAGATCTTAGTATTCTTTGTACATATTCTAAGATTTGTTTAGAAAACTATAAAATGTTAGTCATTAAGTTTTTATAAAGTAACATACACACATGTAAATAAACCAGTAAATTTTTTGTAAAATAAACCACAAATACTCAGAATTGAATTTTAAACCTTATTCAAAATAAATCCTTTATGACAAGTCTTTAGATGAAGAATAAAAAAAAGATTTAGTACATTATGAATTATGATGTCAAACGTTTGAATATACACTCTATTCAACGTTGAGTATTTAGGCACTTAATCTCTTTTATAAAGTTTTACTAACACAACATACTTACTATGTCTAACAAACTACATGGAGATTAACTGTGTTTAATATTAATACTTTTCAAGAATTTATTATGACAATCTAAGCTTCTATGATTAATCTAACTACTTCTAATGTCTTTTTGACATCTTATTCTTATTTCTAATCCCAGGTAAATATTATGGAAAGAAGGATTAAACAAAGATATCTTCAAAATCCATAATGAATTCTTAAAACGTAGAATCAATATATCTGTCAAATTGAATTCGTTGTATAAATTTAATATTTAAAACAAAGTCTATAGTAATCCAAATGGCCACAACTTATTTCTTTATATCTAACGGAATCAATAAAACTGACAGTTTTTATTTTTATAACTGAATTGTTTAATCCATATGTCTTTTGCTTAATGCAAGATGACTTAAAAAAGTTGACAAAACTGCTAATTGATGGGTATGTGCTGCTTAAATAAGCTTATGTGGTATTTGATGTATAATTCTTATTGATTTTGGAAAAGCTATTAAGCCTAATGAAGTATTTTTCCTGTAACTACAGGGTTTTATAGTAGTCTTTGGAGGTTGAGTGTCAGTTTTAAGCTTGTAATAGCTATTGAATTTTATTGAAAGCCTATGCTTGTCAAACTTTATAAAATATTTTTGCTTTATTAGTTTTCTCAATTGCTGACGTCAAAGTATAAGTAAAGCCATAAAATTTCAAATAACCAAGTTTGAGTCAACTTTGTAATGATAAACTCATTCCATAGTTTGATATTAACATTGTTAAAAAAGCACTTACTGTCATCTGCATCAAGAACTAATGCGTTTCGAATCAATACATTTGCCGATATACGTCCCATCAACTTTCCAGTATTGGCATTTCGACATCTTTTAAGTGCATTAATTTTTTATATAAAGTCTTAATTGAAATCTAATCTCCACTTTCCGCTTGCCCATTGTCTGCAACTGCAGTTGTTTGTTTTGATCGTTTTAATGGAATCTTTCAAAAAAAATATCAAACACGCTTTCAGATATTAAAAGAAGCTTCTCATTGCTGGATTAGGAAAAGTAAATTGTTTGGTTAAAGACAATTACCGTCTTAATTCGTTGTGATTGTAGTTTATTGAAAACTTTTGTTGAATATAGAAGTAAAATCAATATTTTGATGTCTTTTAAAACAACGTTTTTTTGCTCATGTAAAATTTTGTAAAGAAGCAATTAAGCCATTTGTCGTTGTTTAATGAAATCCTTCGACATGTAAAGTTGACATTCCATATACACCATTTAAAACAGGGTAATGGTCATAATGCTAATTAGTACTTACACTTGCTAAGCAATTGAACTTTTTGTATTACTTGAAATAATTTTTTCTGAGTTTAGTATCGTTTTGTCACAGGTTAACTTAAGAATTTTTTCAATAAATTAGAAACTACTAATATTGGTAAAAATGTATTTTTATATTTAAATATTCTGTTAATGTATTGTAATTAAAATTATCAATCTAATAATGTTTCATTGGACTGAGTATAGAATTTTCATTTGATTTTATCAATATTTTTTTTCCATTAAAGAAAACCTTATTGTTTATCTAAATTATTTAAATTACTAAAAATCCAAAAGGTCAAATTTAAACTAAATTAAAATCAATCTGATATTAAGAAATATTTGTATTGATTTTGGTTGTCTTTTTCCTTGAGATTTAAAAATCCATTAGTTTAACTTTTAAAAGTTCATTATTTTATTATTCAACAAAAAGAAAAGATAACATTGAATCGAACCGTTTTACAACATATTTGATTTTTTGCAAGAATATGTATTTAAGTAGTTTATATTTCTCACACAATTTTTTACCTACACAATAGATCAACACATTTTTTATTAAATAATTTTTTTAGAGCATAAAAAATATAATTTGAACTAACAACTCCATTAGTTGCTCTAAAGATGATTGAAAAATCATTAAAACACAATTTTAAATCAAATAACACACATAAAATACGTACATTGAATGATAAAACTTTTCTTATTGTTAGTTGAAAAACTACTTTATTTAATTTCAATTTCAATTAGTAAATCCATTAGCAAAAAATTTTTCCCCACCAACCTACATGCAACTTCTGTTCAAACACAAATTTAATTTCTCACATTTTCAATTCTGCGCAAACAAACACTAAAGGCTCGTAGTAGAAATTCTCAGAAATTCGTAGTATTTCTTGTTGTTTCGTAGTAAGTTCTCGGAAAGTTTGCTCTCGCATGATTAATGTGCTTGAATGCGAAGTGTTAGAAATGAAGCTGTGCAGATTTAAACTACTTGTGAACACTTTAGAAAGTTTAAATCACTTAACCTTTCGGGCAACTAAAAATAAAACTTTTGAGTGAAGTAGATTTTAAATTTATTTCTATTTGGTTTTCATGTGTTGTTAGAAATATATCTAAATTTCAAAAAGGTAATCAAACAGTTATGAAAATTACAAATGAAAGATTGAGTAGAAAAAAAAAACTTATTAAAGAATACAGTTTACAGTGCATCATCATCCTATACGGGTTTTAGTTGATTTAAAATTTTTACAGCAAAAAAAAAAATAATTATTTTGTTCTAATTTAAATCCTCAAATAACAACCATGTCTTTCCAAACATTTATAAATTTTTCCTTATAGCGTCATAGACGTCACATGTGTTTTCAGCGACTTTTAAAAGTGTTCATCACATTTTTACGCGCAGCCGCGATCGTATTTAAATTGTAAAACTGAAAGCGAAATATGTTATTAAAATGCTGAACTCCAACGTGAAATTATGTTTGGTGTTTGGCATTTCACGAATGTACAAAGCTGAAGTACTTTTGAACTTTTGAACAGAAAGGTCATAACAGCAAAATCAACAAGTTTGTTTTCATTTAATATAGTTTATTGTACTTTTTATTGAATGTACTTACATGTTTAAGTGGCGTGGTAATTTAACTTTTAACCTTTCGGTGCTGAGAATTCCAAAAAATTTATAATGTTATAAGTATTTCTAAGGTAGGCTGCTTAAAAAAAAATGTAATTTTTAGTTTTGTGTTGAAAAAGAAATTGAGCAGTATAGTAATAGTTGAAAGCTAGTTAATTCAAATGCACCACTTTTTAAGTTACATAGATAACACCGTTATACTGTTTAAATCAGGGTTTCCCAAACTTTTTTGCAAATGGCCCCCTTTGAAGAAATTGAAAAAGAAATGGCCCCCTTCAACAAGATTACTCATAAACTACAATAAAAAACACAGAAGACCTTTTTTTTTCTCTTCATCTGCAACTCAAGAATATCTAGTGTAAGTTTCAAGTTATGGCCTCATGGCCCCCCCCTGTGGCCCCTTTGCTGCTCGTGGCCCCCTGAGTATCTGTCATGGCCTTCTAGGGGGCCACTTGGCCCACTTTGGGAAACCATGGTTTAAATAGAAAAGTTCAAGCATTTATAAAATTAAAAAAAAAAAACAGCCTAAAAATTCAGAAGGAAAACGAATTTTTCGACAAGATGATTTTATCATGAAAGTTCTTAAACGAGTACGTCATACTTTGTTTTATATTACGTAAAAAAGCTGCACATGTCTTATATAATTTTCCCCAAACAGAGAGTTACCCAGAGGGCGAGGTACAAGATAATCCTTTCAATTGAAATCTAAGAAATTAAATACTGAACATATCTTATTGAATGTAACACAAATTTAAAGACTGCAAACTAAATAAATTTTAACAGAGAGTAACGCAGGGAGCTAGGGACAACTAATCCTGTTCAAAAGAAATTTAAAATAACCAAAAATGTTTTATATCATTCAATTTACATATTATAAATACACCATGTGAAAGGCTTCTTAAAAACTACTTCCTTTTCGTTTAATTTAACCTAAAAATAAAATCCCTTTGCAGAGAGTGACGCAGGGGGCGAGGGGTAAGATAACTCTTTCGATCAAGATTTTCAAATTAAAACAAGTTAAATACTGTACATAATTACTATTTAATGTACCAAGTAAAAAAAAACTAAAAGCTAAAAATAAAATCCCCTTTGCAGAGAGTGACGCGGGGGGCGAGGGACAAGATAATCAAGGCGATCGAGCGGTTGCGCGCCCGCTACGACGACCTGATCGAGATCGAGCGGGAGGTGCGGGACGCCAAGGACCTGAAGGAGAGCCTCGAGAAGATCAAGGCGCGGCTGCACACGCCCGTCAAGCACTACCAGAGCGGCCGGATATTCGAGGAGTGCGAGGAGGACGGCGACCTCGATAACAAGCGGATAAGCGAGGACGACCTGCCCTCGCTGTTCACCAGGGTTTTGAGTGAAGGTTTGTAAATTATATATATATATATATACAAATATATATTAATTTACTTTTTAAGGTTTATAATGATTAATTAAAATTTTCGGAACGTTTAAAGCTTTTTATACTTGATTGAAACCAAAATGTCAACCAGGGTTTTATGTAATGGTTAGTATATGAAAATTTGCTGTTGTATCTAAGTTTATTTGTCAATATATACTGAGTAAATGTTTGTGGTGTTTTGACTGTATTGCATAGTTGAAATGTTGAAACTTTTTTTAAAGTGTAAGTTTGTTTGAGACCCACGTGTTGACTAGAGTCCTCAGTAAAGGTTGTTATGGGATTGCTTGTTTGATTTTTTTTGAATTAAATTTATTTTCAACATAGTTTTAGAATTTGTTTCAAGTTGTTGTTGTATAAATTTAAGCCACTAACGATTTCTGTAAATTATTTATAGAATTATAGTTTGCTCATATTAAAAATAATCTGTGATAAGTTTCTTTATGAGAATACAGTTGTCCACTTTAGAAACGGTTAAATTTTCTTTCTAATAGAACTAAAGCTTAACAGCGTTTAAAATACCTGCACGTGTAAATTTGTGCGCAAGTATTTATTAAAGTTCAACTTACAACATTAATGGTACAGACCTGTCTTTTTTTGGTTGGCATTCTAAACAAATGTTTGTGTAATTTAATATTTTCAGCGTAATTAAATTTGTCGGTTAACCCAACATTCTTACAACCCTCAAAACTGACCGTAATAGTTTGTTTTAATTAAATTAACCACCGACTTAATCTGCCAAAAGTTTTTTTTTTCCAAAGCAAAGAAATATTAAAATACTTCAAATGTTTAAGTTTGATTTTTGTTGAAAATGTAAAAAATTAATCTGTTATCCTAAAAATGAATGAAAAAGTTAGAAATATGGTCTCTAAATTAGATTACCAAAAACACTTTACTTTATAAAAGTTAAAGAAACTACATTTCTTATCATCTATATTCAAATCCCATGATTAATTTTGTTTGGTTTTGAAAAAATTTAAAAAAATCAATATAGTAAAACAAAAGTAAAAAAAAAAAAGTTAAAAAATTAAAAAAAGATTAAATATATGGTCACCAAACTAAATGACTAGGAAAGCAATAATTTTTAAATTGAAGAAAACACATTCGTTATCACCTATACATTTGTATTTATGGCTAGCAAAGTGTTTTTGCAGATAAATGCTTCGCAGCTTGAAAAACAAAAACAACAAGTTGTCATTAACGGTTGTAAAAACACAATTGTCTAAGTGTGTTTAAAAAAGCATAAACTGAATTAGTGGTCATTTAATTCACAAGTAGTTTGTGTAAACTAATTAGTTTTCAATTGAATACGAGTATATGTATTTGAATAAATGAAGACTTTTAAAAAAGAATTAGTAACTTATTTGGTTAATTTTTGTTTTTAATTAGTTGTTTCAACATAGATAGTTTGTTATAAACAATTAAGTCTAGTATAAGCTGTTGTTAGATTGATTAATTATAAATTAACAAATATCAAGTGAACTAAATCTATTTAGTTTTACAAATACATTTACTTATAAATTAGTTTTTAATAATTTTGTATATTTGATAAACTTAAATTAACATATTTTTAACAATAAATGGTAAACTTTTGAAAACAAACTTATTAAATAAAATCAATGATTATTTAGTTGTTGCATTAAATACTTAGTTGTTTTAAAAGTTAAGTTGGTTGTTTTAGCTAACTAGTTTTTATATAAACTTAAATCAACTGAATTAGATAGAAGTTATATGTCAAACAACATATAATAATTGTTGTGCTTTTGAGTTGAAGGCTAATTTTAAACTTATTTTCTACATACTTAATAAAAAGGAGTGTTTAATCAACATCATAACTTATAAGATTTTTTAACAAAAACGCTTGTTTGTTATCAAAATAACGTATAAATTAGTATGGTAAATGCCAATAAATAACCGTTATTGCAACTTTAGTTTGCAACAACTTATAACTACTCCTATCAAAAATAATTCCATATGAAACCTTTCCACTTAATGAGGTTTTGAATATCAAGCCGTAACTTCTTTAATTTCAATTGAAACATAGCACCTGCTAATTGTGGTTGGAAAAACAAGTTGCAATTGTATAAGTTGATTTTTCGGCTTGGTCAACAGACCTTGTTACGATTTCGTTGAAGCGTGTAATGTAATTTCAAATTAACTTTTTGTTTGTGAATGTAATTAATATCTCTTTAATGCAATTGAATTTTTCTCTCTTACCAACTTGGTAATTAGTGGACTTTGATTTTGGTTTAAAAAAATAAATGTACTAAATTTTTTGTCGGTCTATTTATAATGATAATTTATGAGCACTAATAAAAAGGTTATATCAGTTTAAGTGCACATTTAATTAGTAATTTTTTTATATTACTAAATACTTCATTTTTACAAATTTGATCTTTATCTACTTTATTTATAAACTAAAAGTTTATATCATGAAGATTTGATTTTTTCTTGACAATAAATAAAAAGCAAAAATAATGTGTACAAGCTATTAAGCAATAAACATATTTAAATAGTAAAAACGTTTAGTTTTGGTATAAAATAGTTGCATTGTGAAACATTGAGCTCTTATTATCAAGCACCGAGCTTCAATAACTTCAAGTTTCACTGAATCTTGTAAACTTGATTTAGTTTGACCTCTCAAACCAGCCTAAACGACTTTGTAGTTACCTCGACAAAAAAAAAACTCATTTAGTTTTGAAAAAGAAAAACAAATTTTAAGTACAATCTTGAAAAGCGGTTGATGCTGTTTTTGTGCGCATTTTTCTCACATTTCTGTTTACTTGGCTAAACGCAACATGTGTTAGTAATGCAATATATGTAATAATGTTAATAATTGCTATTAAATTTTTTACAGCATGCAAACAAATGATGCAGATGAAATATGATGAAGAAAATTGTGTTCTTTACATAAAACTGCTCGACAGATGCATTGGTCATCCGGTTAGTTTTATTATTTACTTGTTATTTAATTGAGTTAGTTTTTATATATGTTTACATAAAACTGCTTGATAAATGCATTGAACGTCCAGTTACTTTTATTGTTAATTTATTGGACATTTAGGTCTTAAACAGTTTACTTTTTCAATAGTTCAAAATAAAGTGATCATGTTTTTCGTCTTTAACTTTACTTTGTAATTGCAAAATGACAATGAAAAAGATATCTAGACTTTTTTCAAATATATGAATGTAAATATACGAAGGTACAGTAAAAACAATTTATAACATGTGCTTGTGTCATCGTTTATAAAGCAAACTACTAATAAAAAACTTTTAACATGAATGAAAGTGTATTTATATATAAGTTACTCTTTTCGACAAACTGAAAATAGTTTTAAATTAACTTGTAAAAGCTTCACGCGACAAGTAAATACAAAATATACAATTGCAGTCGTTCACCGAGAACCAGAAGCGAAAGTTGAGGTTGATGAAGAACCAGACCAACGCGCTGCAAAACGAGTTCAAGATGAACAACAAGAACAGAATGCAAATCAAGTTCGTTCATGTTATTGTTGTTTCGTTTGAGTACTTTGATAAGAAAATTAACCACAGGTAAGATACACTAAAATAAGGAAATTAAATGAAATATGAAGTTATTTAAGAAAAAATCAAAGGAAAAAAAAAATTAAACGGTAACATTCCGATACCAACTGACTGAAAATGATTGAATATGTGATCATATATTTTAAATAATGAAAATGTAATCAAATTTTTTTTTGGTCTCATAGAAAGGGAAAAGGGTTTTTGAGTTTATCAAAACATATGTTAGTCTGCAGTAGCTATCAGGTAAATATAGGTCGATTTTATAATTAAACGCATCATATGCACAAACGTCAATCTAGTGCAAAAATAAAATTTACATCTACAACTTTAAATTCCCAGTGGATATTAAAATTAGTGCGCCAATGGGTTTGCGTGAACTGCCAACATTCGAATTAAATTTAATTTGCGTGTCAGCATCAACAGTTGAGTTTTTATTTTCATATCAAAAGTTATCTGAATTTTAAAATAGTTAAGCATTTAAACTTAAAATCTTGAAAAATGTAGAAATATGCTTGAAAATTACAAACAAGTTATCGTACTCTGACGAAACTAATTGGTACTAATTGCTAAAACCCAAAACAACGATATATGAAAGTTTTAATAAATGCTGAGAGTAATTAAAAAAAGTTTCAGTAATTAAATTAACACAATAACCTTTCAAAAACCACAGTTTAATTAAAAAAAACATGTTCAATATTTCAACCATAAGTTTTTAATTTAATGTTTTGATTACCATAATTACTCTTTATTTTTTTAACTTATTTCTTGAAAGTGTTTTTTTTATATAAAATGAAATTACTTAATTACTCATCGCCATTTAAAAGAACTCTGTAAGTGTTCCAGCTCTTTAAGATTTAAAAATACTTACGAGGTATAAATATTACTTGTCAGGTTTTAAGTAAAAAGATAATGAATTTAAGTAACTGACACCTAATATGAACATATCAAAAAACTGTACATCAAACATTAAAAATATTTTAGAACCCGTTCAAAGTTACTTAACACACTTCACTACACATAAGTTACATAACAAACTAGCATAACACCCACAAAAGTTCGAATTTCATTTTCATCAACACATTTCATTGTTCGAAAAGTCATCAGGTACGTAACAGTGGCAAATTTGAATATGATAAACATTTTTAAAGCCTAAATGATAGTTTGTCATTACAAGAGCGTTGCAAAGCTAAAAAATAAAAACAAACTTGATGTAATTATGCATACGAGAATATATCAGCACTTAAAAAAAAACATGAAAGTTTGAATAATTGCCATGCAACCGTCAGCACACAATTGGATGCATTGTCGGCTTTCATTACAAATTACTTTTGTTTTCGGCAAAAATACATTAGGTAATCTTTTTTTCACACATTGCCAATCAAACACGGCTAATTTGAACACTTCGATAAATCTTTTTAACAGTTCTCAAGTTATCAACACTTGGTACAAATGCAACGCGTGGTTTTCGGAAGCGGTGCTTGTTGAAAATTGAGAGCATTTTCGAACCGATCAAGCTTGGTTTCTCTTTGCAACAAAAAATTACTGAAAATAGTAATGGTAATGGTTTCTGACAATCGTCCGTCAGTTCACACTGATAAATCAAAACACCTATGAGCTTTTTTTTCAAAGCTAGTTCAGCTTATCTAGACAACATACATCAATCACGGTTTGTCATAAACTACCAGCGTTTTACTGATAAGTTAAATGAGTAGTTTTATAAATATGTTAACGCTGTTGGTTGTTTCAAATTGAAACATAGCTGGATATTGATAACCTTTCTAAAAATAAGTTTTGAAAGTGCTTTTATAGTTTGCTTTAACTTGATGTTCCGTCATGATAGTCAAGCCTTTTATTACCTACAAATAAATACTGAACATTTTATACTGAATCAGAGAATTTTTAGCTGAATTGTCAAATAGTTGACGGGCAGTTATGACAAATTTTTAAATGCTTAGTATGCCAGTTGAAATAAGTTGTTATATTTTTGAACATTCAGCAAAATATTGTAACAATTTAATTGTAACTATTGAACAGTTGACAAGTAACCGATGAAAATATTAACAGTGTGTCAATTGTTTGATCACTTTAAAACACAACTGATTAAGTTTTTAGTCAATTGTTTGAAACGAAAACAACTTGTTCAACTCGTTTAAAAGCATGATTTGAATAATGTTAGAAAATGATTAATGGCCCAGTGAAACTTATCCAATAGTTTTTGAGTAATCACATTTTCTAACATGCATGACTATTGACCCTAGATAACAGTAGTTGTTAAATGTTCAGCATAGCATTAATTCAGTTGACAATCGATTGTTGAAAATATTAACAACATGTCAGTTTTTCAGTATTGCACAGTTGACAAGGTTTCTAACCTTATCTAGTTGTTGAAAACCACAGTTGAAACAATGTTAGCAAGTTGTTAGCAGCGAAATTGTTTGAGTAATCATATTTACTGACATGTGTGATTACATTGTGGTATGGTAGCCGACATGTTGCTAATGCATTGTCAATTGTTTGAAACTTTGACATTCTCGTCAGCATTTAAAATTTGCATACATCAGCTTCAAATTCTTACTTGATTGATTACCTAATGTATTAACTTTGTTGAGTTTGTTTTAAGCAGAAAAGTTAATAAATATTTTTTTGAAAATATACAGTTTTGGTGACTTTTTAAGTGTTTTAATAAGATGACAACAACTTAAAATAAAGTTTTATAACTTTTTTGATTTTGCTAAAATTACAACAGGTTTTAAATTTTGTTTGGTTAATTACAGCGAATTAAACAAATGGGGTTGTCTGTCAAGAGTTTTATAAAAACTATATAAACAATTAAACATGATGGTTTCAAAAAACTCTATTTTAAATAATCATTTTTTTGTTTTAAAACAACAAGTCACCCATTGAAACAGTTACAAACAATAACAAAAAGTTAATTGGCACACTTTAACCATTCTTCGCACAACACAATCGAGCCCATTGTTTGAAACTTAAAAGGTGACATAATGCTTCAACTTTTTCGCCGAATGAGCTTTTAGTTTTTACAAATTGCCACCTTCGGATCGAACCAAACTGCCTGCACTAAAACAAACGGTATAATTTTGTAATGAAGTGGTTTTTTCAAATTTAAAAGAATGTCTCTGGCTTGATGGAAAGCAAGTCGAAAATAAGTTTTGATGTTCGAATAAACAACTTATGTTGGCACTCAATAAAACACAGCATAAAGAATTGGGGTACTTTTGACATCGGAACAGTTTTCGCCATTGTTAGAAATGTCACTTTTGGAATGTGTTCATTATCGCAAGTGGGTTCATTGTCATTTTCACTTCTTGACAAATTGCTTACTCTCAGTAGCAGCAAATTGCTCTTGTTATACCTTTTAAAAGTCAGAATATTTTCTTACAAAGAGCAATAAATTAAAGTGGAAAAAAATAAACAAACAGTTTATTTGATAAGAGACGTTAAAAAACATCAGTATATACGCATTTCATAATTTTATTAGTTATTCTTTTATAATATACTTTCAAATTTTATTCAATAATATAGTAATTTAGAGCTACATAAAGTTTATAAAAAGCTTATTTGTAAATTTCTATTGAACATAATATATTTCACACACATATTCTTCATAATACAACTCTTAAAAAAATCAGCATCCAAAACGCTCACAATTACAAACATTTTTCTTCGTCTTTCATACAAATTGCCACTTTTTAACATTAGAAAAATTGCTCCCCCCTCTTTTGTAACGAGCACTTGAAAATTTCGGCAAAAATTTTGCGAAAGTGTCGAAAACAGCTACTTATTTCTGCTTTACAGATAGTTTCAGCAGATTTAAAGTATGTTGAAATAAGCTTTTTTTTCGTATCGGTCTTTAAATTGCAAACGTTTTGCAAAGCAGCTCAGCCTTTTCGGCCACTTAAAAGCATTAGCGTTGATGGAGGAGAACTTGTAAAAGTTTGAAAAATGCCGGGTTGTCTTGACCTAACTTATTGTGTTTTTATTTATTAAAGTAATGAATTTGTTTCTGAAAGTTGGAAAAACAATGTGATGCGCATTAAAGTGACTCTTGCAAAAAAAAATTATTAATTTTTAGAGTCTTCAATTTAGAAAGGCAATTGTTTCATGTAAGATTTGTTCAAATGTATGTCAACTATTGCTCAAACAAATACTTTCTCAAATTAAATGATTCACTTGAGAAACATTCCACAAAGTGCAAACTTTAATATCATCAAGTTGAAAACCAGTAATTGCATAAGCGTGCCGAAGCTAATTCTCAAAAGTGACTCATTGATCGAAAATTTCATTCAAACTGATAAAAAACACTCGAATCGAACGCAATTTAAGTGTTTTCTCGAAAGAAAAGATAAAAACTTTTATCAATTCAAATAAGCCGCAAAAGCTCGTAAAATACCGAGAAGTTATTTAAAAAGCAGAGGAGAAAATATTTAATTGGCTGAAAGTTTTTTGTTTGTTTCAAACTTTAAAGTCATATTGCCAATAAAAGTGTTTTGAGTGCCGGCTAAAATGAGAAAAGTTATTGTTTCAATTTTTGTTTTGGAATTTGAAACAATTAAACTTTTATTGTTAAGAAACTTTTCGTTTGAGTGTTTTTTAATTGGATGAAATTTTACAATTTTAGAAATGATCTTACAAGTTATAGTAAAAAAATGCTGAAGTGTTCCTTAAGTAGTGTTTTAGTACCAATTGAAAATCAAGCTCGACTATGGAGGAACAGATAAACTCACAATAAAAATACCGGTTAAAATTTTTTACCGTTTCTTAATGTCGCAACATTTAATTGTCTTTATTGAGAAACTTTCAACTGTGTAATTGCCAAGCGACGTTTGTTTTCCTTCAAAGTTTTGCTTCAGTTCGTGTCGAATAAACGTGAACGAATTAAAAATAAATAACCTTTGCGACAAACGGTCCGCTTGAAAATAATAGCAACATAATTGCAAAATAAATATGTTTTCGGCCACTTTGCTTTGATGTGCGTTAAGGGAACACTATTTTTAAATGTTAAAAAAATATGATTTATATTTTTTACTTGGGTATCAATACACAACTGTCTTAATGGGTGATTAACAAGTATAAAAGGAAATTTGAAGAAAATAACAAGTTTTTAGACGTCACTTTTTCTTTGAAGCTGGAATACACAGTTTCTCTTCTAATTTTAATCTTATGTAATTTGTTTTTGTTTGTTTAGTTGTTCTACGGTTTGGCTTTCAATACACAAAAATGTGTTTTCGCAGGAACTTTCATTCAGGTGTTGAAAAGTGTAATTTTTTGGTCGACCCAGCTATTTCGCCCTCGAAAACATCAATTCAAAACTTTGTTTGTTTTTGGCTCCGCATTTTCTTTTTACATTCAAAACGCGCGAACAAAGCATTTTTTCCACAAAAAAACATCCCAAAGAAATCACGAAAGGTTAAATCAGACGCGGCGAGCCGTGAGAATTCCGAAGATGTTTCCGTGAAAAACATTTAAAAAAATATAGGATAAAAATTGACGTCAAGATATTTCCACGCTTTCCCATCAGAATTCCCTGCCGGAGCGTCGCCTGAAATATTGTCAGCTGAATTTCCACGGCTTCGACTTTTCCGCTCCCCGCGCGCACCTCTCTTTCTTCGTGCTTCGGTTTGTTTGCACTTTGAAACTTTTCGGTTTATCTCGAAGCGTATTGGGTTCACTTTAACTCAATTGTAACATCCGCGTTTAAAATTTGTCCAAATAATTCTTCTTAGTTGTTGTGTTGAATTTGACAATTTTATTTTGAACGTAAAGTTATCTTTCCTCTACGCTAAATATAGCTAAATATATACGAAAATCTCAAAATGAGAAAAGTATATATGTAATGTATGTAAAAGTAATGTAAACCCCGTAGAACATTTTAAAATAACTCTCATGCAAATTTGAAAACCACAAAAAGTAATTTAAGGTTTCTTTTGTGCGAAACAAAACTGCTAAAAACTTGAAACTTTTTCACACACACACACAACTTTTTTCTTCTGCTTTTCAATCTTTTGTTTGCCAACTTTTAAAACTGAGTTTGTGGTCAGTTTCGAGTGCTCACAGCGGCTTTTTCACTGCAACGAGTTCTTTCTCTGCATAAAAAAAAATTAAACAGCTCTTTCTGAAATTTCAATGGTAAAGTCTTTACACGTATAGTTTTATTTAAAAAAAAATTTAAACCCATGTGTTTCAGCACATTTTCAATAATTTAATATCTAATAACATTAAATTTAAATTCAACTTGAATTATGGAAAAAGTTTAACAACTTCCTTCACTCTTTTTTTGTGACAATCTCTTTTTGAAAGGAAAACAATAGCGGGCTGTCAAACGGGTTGAAAAGCACAATGATGCTTATTAATAATAAATAAAACTCGTTAATAACGAATAAAGTTTAAAACTTTTATTCATCCGGATAAGGCTTTTCGGCATGACGTTTTCCTTCTGCGGGTTTGGATTGACATTAATATTAAAAGTTTTATTCAGCCACTTCGGAGTTTAAAACTTGAAAATTTAATATATTCAGATTACGTCTGCCTGTCAATTGCTTGAAAAATATTTGGCAATGTATAATTTTACTTAATTTTTTTTTTAAGTAAAATAATTTTAAGACCACAGGTAGTAAGTTTGTCAGTTAAATATTTAAATTCTTAAATTTGGAGCAAAGTATTAAAGTATTTTAAAAATGACAACTTAAATATTTTTGTTTCAGTCAAAAATAAAGTTTTCCGTTTACTCAAGTCTATAACAAATTACGTTATCAAAAAAATTAACCATTCTACTAACTTACAAGCTTTAAGTTTTATGAGGGAAAGTTTATGGGTTTAATTGTCGATAAACTCCTTTTATTTACAACAAAAATTAAAACGTCCGCTTAGGCAGACATTAATTTTACAGCCTGATAAAAAATAATAAATTTTACCAAGAATTCGCTTAAAAATTTGTATGGTAAAGCTTTCATTTTGAGTAAATGTTTTTGGATGCTGTAGATATCTTGTAGCTAGTGAAAGCAATAGGATATCTTAACCATAATCCAAATGTTCTTTTAACAATTTTTTTATCACTCTCAAAAGTCTCATTTATAAACTTAAATCATTTTCATATCCCCAACAAGATGATAACGCGTACTTTAGGTTTTTTATTTTCAAAGTTTACAAGACAGCACGGAAATTGCTCGCAAGGAGATACGTTTAAGTTTACCTGTGACCTTTCAAAAATGGTACATGTGACATTTCGACTTTTCTGGCGTTTAAAATATTCAGTGTCGGCTGATACCGACGTAATTCACCACTTCAATTCGGGTATTATGTTCTAAGTTACCTGTTTTCCTGCTTAACTTAAAGTTTTCAGTTTCTTTTGGTGTTATGTTTAGAGTTACTAATAAGTTTCCCAATTTTGCTTAATAGCAGAAAATTTTAGTAAATTACTCTTAAGAGCTGGAAAGATATTCAGTTTTAATGTTTTTAAGAGGCACTGACAAATCTTATAGCTACAGGTAAAATGCTGCTACTTAACAGTTACCTGACTAACTTTTAAGTACAAGGCCACTTAGAGTAACCATAATATTCAGTTACTTTAGCTTTGAGAACAATTTTCTTGCTATTTTTACAAGTATCAAGTGTACTACTTCCGTTGAGTGTTTATAATAACAAAAAATATGTGGTTTTTATTACTTAAATTTAACAGTTAAGTTACAGAAGGGTTTCAACAGTATCTAATGTGTCATAGTTTTGTATAAAATTTGTTTACTTGTAAATGGTTTTTCTTCAGTTTTGTACAAGTTTGATAATTTTTCTTGTTTAGCTAACTTGAAACACTAAGAAAAAAAGAATATACCTTTTATTGTTAGTTGACATCATAAAAAGCTTAATTGAGTTTTTAGAAAAAAAGTTACTTATGAGAATAAAACTTCCCTAAAAACATGAAGGATAAGTAAACGGCTTTTATTGTAAAAAATAATATTTGATTGATTAATATGATCTTTCCAAAAAAAAACATGAAAATAATTTCATGTTATGATGCAACCCATGTTTAGAGATTCGAGTTATGTAAATAAAATAAACAATAAACAAGTATACTTTCACATGGGAAATTTATCAACACAAACAAGAAATAAAATCATTTCTCGCTCTAAACAAATTATATAAGCAAATATATATTTGAATTTGATGTAATGATTCCAATAACATTAAAAAAAAATTTTTAATAAACTTAACATTAATTTCAATTTCACATTGGGTGGAAATTGATTAACTGAAATATATTGAAAACTAAAGCACATCACATAAACTCTTATTTAGTTTCAATTAAAAGAGAAAGTAATGATCCTAATTTTAAACAAATACAAACAGTAAGAAGGGGATACCGAATCCTGTGCAAAGGAGCAAGTTGGAAACACTTCAGGACAGCCAGATTAATGAAGCTTATATGATGAGAAATACACTGCCCATGAAACAGAGAGGTTTATATTTATTTTATTTATTTCGTAGTACATAGTTTATTATATTTTAAATTTATATACTTATTTCATGGTGAGAAATACTCTGGTTACAAAACAGAATGGTTTTAATGAGTATTTGTTACAATAAAATTTAAATCAGAACTCAGTTTGGTTGCAAGTTTTATTTTTATGTATAACAATGGTGTTAGGTCCGGTACATTTGTTAAAGTAGTTATTTTACAAAGTAAAAAATATTTTAATTTGGATATCTATGAGATATAAATAGTTAATTTAGTTAAAAGCTTATCTTTAACGTTTATAAGGTAATTTATTTTTAACGTTTATAAAACTAGTGAAAAACATAAAATAATGTAGACAATTCGTATTTTTTTTGTTTATTTTCTACAACTTTTTAAGACAGACTACAAACTCAGTTTAATTTTTATTACGTATAATAACTCGCACACTTAATTCAGTGAGTTCCACCAAATGAAAAAAGTCATAACAGTGTTGATATAAATTAAAATTTGATGATGTAATTTATTGGCAGCCTAGGGCGTATTCAATTTTACGGTATCTTTCTGGT
Organism: Thalia democratica; assembly: GCF_965202585.1. Taxonomy (NCBI): domain Eukaryota; kingdom Metazoa; phylum Chordata; class Thaliacea; order Salpida; family Salpidae; genus Thalia; species Thalia democratica. The sequence continues at coordinate 20,917,754 of NC_139168.1, forward strand.
AACAACAGCATAAATTGTTTCAGATACAACTCATTTTCCTATCTGGCTTTTTGCATCATATTTATAAATAGAATGTAACAAAAATCATACTCTATCACTGTTTATTAAAAGAATTATTAACTGTTTTAAAGTATTTGTTTATTTTAATTACAGAGTAAATATCATTTAGAAGTAAGTATAAATGATTAATAGTTTGCTTAATTGAACCATTGATACTTTTTTGCTGAACTAATCACCTCTTAGACTTTTTAGAAAAGAATTTACTACTTATGTGATCATTAGTGAAACTATTTCCACCCACTCATTAGCGGCAACATATGTAACTTAAAAAATTAAATGTGTTTGCCATATGCTTTCATGCTACATCTTCTCTTGCACAAATGTCTTTTCTCAAAATTTTTTTTCTTTTATGACGTTTGTCATTTATACATGTTGTATCTCTCTGAAAAGATGACGAAAAGATAAATGTAAAATTGCTGTTGTAAATGCTGTTAGATGTACTAATCTAAATATTTGATCAGGATAATGAAAAATAAAACATTATTTTAATAATAAACTCAAGTAGTTTTATTTATTTATTATTTAGTATGTCTTTTATATGAGATTTTTAAGCTTGTAATTATTATTTGTATACAATTTTTGGTGTATACTAATCAGATTTAATTTCTTTGATACAATATTTTACTTTAAACCTCAAACAAAAGATTACGGTGAATAAATATACTGTTTTTGGATAAACAGTCCCATATGATCGTTTAAATCTTCAACATTAGAGTGTATTTATGAAACCAACATGTAAAATTTATCAAATTCCAAAATACTTGATGTTTGTTTTGAACACAAACACGATAAGTTTTTGCGGAAACATAATTACTTAGCGTGGAACCTTAGCATAGAAAACTGTCAATATTATAGCAAGAACATAATTAGTCTTGTGATTTTAAAACACTATAAATGTTTTGGGTTTGTATTTCATTGAAAAACCACTTGAATTGGATAGAAATAATAAAAATTTGTATGAAATATATTTTATAGTTCTAATTAAAAAACTATTGTTATTATAGTATCTTATGATTATTGAGCTTTTGAAAATATAATTGTACACGAAACTAGGGATTTCCATCATTATTATTTTTATCAAAAAAATTGTTGATTTGAGTTTATGCTTGATTACTCACAAATTGTCTGGTAATTAATACGAACTACAATTAAGTAATCAAACATAAAAGTTGAACTGAAAACAAATTATTTTTTGAAACTAAAATATAGTAGTAAATATAACTAATTAATTATCTCTATGTTTCGTATTTGACATGATCGTGACTTGAATTTTTTTTTAAACCCTACATTTGCCAGGTTTAAATTTACATTTTAGTTATACATGTAACGAAAAGCCTATTTTATTGCGTTTATTTATTTTACAACTTTGAAATTAGTTTTGTTTAAGTTTGCGTTCAATTTTAATTGTTAAGGAATTAGGTCAAGCCCTAAATATGTCTTGAATTTATATTAACAAATAAAATAAAATTGGGGTTTGTATATCAGTTCAATTGTGTTTAGCATAAAAATGAGGCTTAAAATCAATAAAAAGTCTCTGTTGAAAGCAAGAAAAGTAGTATAAAAATATTTGAATAAAAAACTGTCAATTTTCTAACAAGAATATAATTAGTCTTGTGCTTTTCAAAACCCCATAATTGTTTTGGGTTTGCATTTAATTGAAAAACCACTTGAACTGAATAAAAATAGTAAAAATTTGTATTAAACATATTTTACAGTTCTAATTAAAAAAACTATTGTAATTATAGTATCATATGATTATCGAGCTTTTGAAAATATAATTGTACATGAAAACAGGGGTTTAACCATTACTATTCTATTTAGAAAAAGTGTAGATTTGAGTTAATACCTAATTTCTTACAAATTGTCTGGTGTACAAGATGAATACAATTAAGTAATATTACATAAAAGTTGAACTGATAACACATTGTTTTTCTAAAATGAAAATGTAGCTGTTAATAAAAACAAACTGTTTAATTATCTCTATGTTTCTTGTTTGATTTGATCGTGACTTGAAAAAAATTAAGTAACACTTACCAGGTTAAAGTTTATATTCTAATGATGCATATAACGAAAAACCCGTTTTATCGCATTTGTTTACTTTTTAAACTTATAAATTAGTTTTGTATAAGTTTGCGTTAGACTACAATTGTTGAGGAATTAGGTCAAGCCCTAAATTTGTCTTGCATTTCTTTTAAAAGATAAAATAAATATAAGTTTTACTGGGGTTTGTATATCAGTTCAATTGTGTTTAGCATAAAAATGAAGCTTAAAATCACCAGGATATATTTGTTGAAAGCATGAAAAGTAGTATAAAATTGTTTTAAATTATACTTAATCTACCGTCAATTGCGGCTGCTCGGAATGATAAGTAGTTTTTTTTAAAGATTGCTCCCAAATGTAATTGTTAAAGAATTAAATTAATCTCTAAACTTCTACTTGATTTAACCTTATTTAAAAAAAATCGCTGTCATACACAGTTTTTTTTTACAAGTTAACAGCATACAAAGTTATAATTAGAACAATATATCTCAATGCTTTTTTTAACTTATAATATCACAAAAGGATATGTTTTAATCTTTAAATTTGATTTTAATTGGAACGTGCCTTATTTTAGCGAAATTTTAAAGCAGTGCCACCAATTAAGTGCGCACAATTACAGCCGAGATTTGGAGCAATTTGTATCGTTCTAGTTTAAACATATATAGTTTTAAACTTGTTGGTTTCCACTTGTGCCAGTTTTAAAAGCATTCAGGTTAATCTTTAAATTGGCGAATGTAATTGCAGTCTACATACATATAATTGCCCAAGTTCAAGTATTTTAATTGAGGAAGCGTTCTATTCATAAATGTTAAAAAGTTATTAGACTAAAGGAGCTTTAATTAATTTTGAAGTGCTTAACAAATAATTAAAAGATTAGGATATTTAAAAAAATTATACAGAAACTAACACTACAATCTGTGAATTATTTTGTAATGTAAAAAAAAACTAGTATACTTTTTGTTACAATCTTGACATATATATATACATATTTAACTACGAACATAATACTATTAAATATGTTACCCGATAACACTTCATCACAAAACACCTCGTATATTCTCAAAACTTCTATACATAGTACAACTCTACATACACATAAATACAACTACTTTTTCATAAGTACGGCAAAAATATGTTTTATGTATGCTCTATATGCATACGTACATAAGTCTAATCTAATTACTCTCATATGTACATGGGAGCATAATACATCTATACAAATTATCTAACAGTGTAAGTATGTACATTTTTAAACATACCCAAACATGCACAGGCAACAACATGGGGTTCAACTCGAACATGCGAACGCCATACCCTTAAACACATTAGCATAATAATACTTTGTTCATCAAAAGACCTCTCATATGCTATAAAAACTTTTATATATAATATGGCTCTGTATATACAGAAATCTAACCGATACCTAGTATGCACAGGCAACAATGTGGGTTTCAAATCAAAGATGGGAATATAAAAGTTCTATAAATCTTTAAACATAATATCCAACCAACTTCTCAATGCACAGGCAACAACATGGGGTTCAACTCGAACATGCGAAGCGACATGCTGAGGTCGAACACGATGCCGACGCAGATGAAGGGCGGAATGTCGGGTCAGATGGTCGGGGGTTTGCAGGAGCAGCAGCAGAAGATGTACAACAGCGGCAGTAACTTGTACGACGGAAGAAACATGGGGTTGGTGTTTGAACTAAGTTGTACATAGTGTGGGTAAGCAACAACGTGTTTCTGTATGTTGATCGGAGTTAAAATTTTATTAAAACTTGTATGGGTAATAGAATAATCTTAAGTTGTTTGCTAGCACATTTGCATACTTTTGATTTGATGTATGTATTATGAATGAGTTATGTAATTTTATTTTATATTGTAATGATATGCTTTTGATCTCCCTTTTCAAAAGGCCTAAAAGTTGCTGGCTTTAGAAACTTAACTGTTTGTATAATACAATAATTGAAAATAAAAGTTTTTAATATTTCACTTCAGATTTGACATGGATGACAGTATGTTGGGAGGCAACAACTTCCTTGGCAACCACCACAACAACTACGGTAACTATGGTAACATGCAGCACGGTAACGGGGGCATGTACCGAAACACCGCGCCCAATTTCATGAGGCAACAGCAGCAACAAGTCGGAAGGCAGCAAAATGAAAACAACTTCAGTGTTAGTTTCGCATAAAGTTTCTTGTCAAATGTGTTGATTGTAGGTATATATTTGAAATTTATTTATATGTATGGTTTTTTTAAACAGCCGCAAAAGATTTAGCTGATCAGTGCAATAATAAAAACTCTTAATTTTCAAGAGATCTAAGATATTTTCCTATAACCGCTTTTCACAAAACTTACATAAGAATTTAAAAAATAAGCTATTTAAAAATGAACGGATATTAATATATTCTTATTTTCTCTTATTCCAGCAATTGTCAAATATCTGGAAGGTGCGAGGATCGAACACGATGGAGGGAGGTAGCACAGGCAACAACAGCCAGAACTCGAGCGGGAACAACACGACGAGTAGCAGCAACTCGCAGCACATCAATTCAATGTTGAACGGCGTCGACAGGAGAAGCCACTCGTTGGACACCAGGCTGCATAAGGGGTTTGTTGAGAAAGTGATAATACGTAGAAGGTTAAAAAATGTTCATGTTGATTGTGTATAACAGGGTTGCCACTTTGCCTGGAAACGGCAAAAAAAAAAACCAGAGATTTTACTTAACTTAAATAATTTTAATTGATGTATAAGTAGATATACTAGATTACATTAGGAGGTTAGATGCAAAATTTGTATGTAAATAAGAATTATGATAGATTGTAAAAAGGGTTTGTTTGAAAGTTGTGTTAATTAATAAGTGAATTTATTAGACTGAATAAGGGCATGTGTTCTATAGAAATAGTATAAATAAAGAGAGCAAGTTGTATAGTTGTGCCTATTTAATAATATTTTCGAGATGATTTGAAATTAATCTTATATGATAATCTTAGCGTAATATCTATCAAACAGTCTGAATAAGTTAAAACAGAACAATTCATATTATAAATCATGATATATTTGTACCAGAATCAACTAACTATATACAAAGTTATATAAATACTTTTAATTAATCAGATTCAACCACGGCGGGAACGGAACATTCGACGATTGCGACGTGAATGGGGGAAATTCCCAAATAAACAACCAATTGGACGCGTTGTGCCAGAGCGTGGCCGATCATGCATTGAGTGGTAAGTGATAGAATAATATATATATATATATATATATGAATACATAAAATTTGAAAAAAATATGTATATTAAAATCAAAGTGTTAGTAAATGTGCTGGCTAGCTTGTGGTGTTTAATTTAATTTGAATGCTTTGTAAACGGTAGAAATAGTTTTGTACATTTCTAGTTATAATACGAAATCTACACTTTTTTTTTTTTGCCCAATAACAAGTTTTGCGTGTTTATTAACTTATATTTATGAGGTATATGTTTTACTCAATACTTAAATAGTTATTACTTCTTAAGTTAAATTGTTTATAATTAGTATCAAGTATTTCTTAAAATAAAAAAAATGTTTGTTTTCATACATTAAATTTCGCCTTAAAACTTACTAATGATTTAATGTAAATATTTTTATTTAAAAAAGTTATAATTTTTTTTTATTTATTTGTTAAATCAGATGACAGAGGTTTCAATCCGAGAATCGAAAGACCGCAAAAATTTCAAAATTATAGGATAAATCGCAATAACACTTTGCTGTAAACGATTAATTGATACAAACAATTTCAAGTGTTAACTAACGCAGCTTTTTAATTGGCTGATTTTGCAAACTAATTTTGCTTGCTTCATGTACACATATATGTTGTTTGAAGTTGTTATCCTTGTATGATTATGCCATGGTTTAATTTAGAGTGTTGTGTTATTTCATTTAGTGTTGATTATGTTATAATTTTCTAGATAAACAAACAGTTAGAAAATAACACGATAAAATAATTTTAAAGAGTTTGCTGCTTTAATTGAACTAAAATGCCAAAGGTTACTTACAAAAGTTGTTTTTTAATTTAAGAAATATACCTTATTTTAAGTAATTAAAAGGTGCTGGACGCTTCATTTTAAGAATCTAAAAGCCTATAAATTTTTAATTAGTTCGTTTATTTCTTTTTGTTTGTCTATCACCAATCGATTTTTGATTAAACTAGATTATTTTGATTTATTTTCTTTAATTTTTCATAATCGGTTTTTGATTAAATTAGTTTTCTTTATCAGTTCCATAAGTTTTTTATGGTTTATATTGATTTATATTCTTTCCAATTACCGAGTTTATTTTTTTACATTTCATTCTAGATAGTTTTTATGGATTTTCTAAGAGCTTTTTATAAGTTTTAAGAGTTGCCTACTTCAAAAGTCTGTTTTGCAAACCGAAAAATGTTTGTGAAATTTAGTTTTATTTATGTGTGAAGTTTAAATTTCATTGCAAATGTTGCTTTTTGATTAGTTAATGCGTTAGAATAAATTTCATATTACTTGTATCAGTGTGTATAATTTGCTAGAAAAACAATCAATTTAGTTTAATGATTTGCATGTTACAAATTGTAGTGATTTTTAAGCTGCTTAACAACAAATCTAGCATGTAAATCAACTGTTTTGTTAGATTGACTGTTGCATTTAGGTTTTATTTTATAATTAAACTATAATATTATAACAGTTAAGTATTTAATAATTATCTTATGTTAAATAATTATTTAATGTTTTAACTGGCTTTAACAACTTTGTTTGGACTAAAGCTATTTAATACACTTAAGTATCTTGAAAATTTAAAAATTTCCAACAAATAATCTGGTATCACTTTTTACTTAGTTCTAAAAATCCATATATTTTAAAATAGTGATTTATTGTGCATCAATATAGGAATATTAAATTAATTAAAAAGATTATTTCGAAATAAAAATGTTTTTTTTTTGTCAATTTGTTCATATCAAATACTTGTTTTAACACAGGTATGAATTTAAAATCGGTTATTTGTTAGGTCAGAAAATGCTACTTTAGCTTTAAACTTTTTCTCAAACATTGCCAATAACCTACATTTTTATCTTGATAGGGAAAAGCAGTCAAATATTTACAGCGCCAACAACCAAATAAAAAGTCATTTAAGTTGATGGTCTTTATAAAAGTAGTAAAACAAACATATCTACCTAAGTGTTGCAACTAACCTACATTTTTAATGAAAAATTTCAAGTGGGCAAATATTTACCGAGTAAACAGGCAAATAAAAAGTCACTTAGTCAAAAGCAACATCAAGTTTTATTAGGCAAGTCAAATAATAAAACCAACTTAAAAATTAAAAAGCTAACGTCCTCCCTCAATAATTTAGTACACAGTTTTTTGCGTCTGTTTAGTTTTCCAGTACGTCTTAACTTTTTAGGGCAGAATTTTAAAAAGAAAATTTCAAGGATACTTTAAAAACCGAACAAATATTTGCCAACAAACAAATCGCACGGGAAATTTCTAGTATGCAAATTTCCCATTGTGTGGAATGAAAATTAATAGGCTCAAAAATTTCGTTGTTCAATGGGCTCTCTCGCGTCATAATGGCCTTCGAAATTACGTCATAATGATACAGGGCTCGGATATGTCAACAACTTTGTTAATGTCATTACCCTTAAGGAAATACTAACAAAACCCTTTAGTTTTTACAATTAATTGTTTACTTTAAATTAAATTTTTTTAAGCGTTTAGTTTGAAAGAAAGTTAAGTTTGTGCCTATATTCGCGTGGGTTCTAAACATGCATAACAAATAAAGCTTAATAATGAAAAACAATGAGAATAATGTTTTCACATAAACTTTTAAACGTATTTTTCTTGCAACTTATAAATTGAGTATCAACTTGAAAGTAATAAATTTTAGGAAACACTATTCATTGACATATAAAGCTTCGTTTTGACATAAATAAAAGAAAATGTTAAAGTATTATATTTATTTTTTACAAATTCCAAACCTTAAAATTAAACAAAATATTGTCAAGATTAACTTCCAAAATGTTAAGAATTCTTGTTTTACAATTTTTAAAACCACCGATTTAAGCTTTTTAATCTTGTTTTCTTAGTATAAGCAGTTTGGTTAAATAAATTTTGTGTTAGCTTTTTTTAAGCTGATTAAAAGATTAGGGTTTTAATTTGATAATAAAACTTGATTTATAAAAATAAGTTTTGTAGTTATTACAAGGTACTATAAACTAAAGTGAAATTTGTTTCATAATTTATAAAAAGTTTGGTAAACTAGGTTGAACTACTTTTCTCTTCAATGTTAGCTGAGATAAAGAATAGTAAGTTATCATTTACTTTGGGAGTACAAAATTTAAAATAGATTAAACTAACATTATTACTTTAAACTATTAACAAAAAATTAAGATCATTTAACGTCATACTTTCAGCCTAAGCTGTTTTTTTTTCTAGTGTTAGGGTTTATAAACAATAATTGTTACTAAAAATTGTATTTTTAACTTATTTTATATGTTTTAACACTGGTTCTAATTACATAAAAAATTACACAAAAGAATGGTAGCCTTTAAAAGCAAACCTAACTAACAAACAAAAAATTACTTCACTTATATTTTTGCGCAAAAAGACTACAAATTCACCTTTTCATTCAAACTTTAATAGTTCCAATAAAACAATCCTTTACTTCAATTTAACATCCCAAGAGGAATAATAATAAAATTATTTTTACTAAAAAAAACGTACTTTAGGAAAATCGAACTACCAAGCCCCTTTAACACGTCACAATGAGACTTTTTATAACGTCACCACAGTCACCGCGAACACGTCATAATGGGCCGACTCAATTGGTTGTGACGCAACAACGAAAAGTTCACGGGTGGCTGCGCGCGCAGGCTGCACGCTCCGTGAACAACGTAAACAAAAAAAATTTGTTGACACGATAGGAAGTTTGTGATTTTTTTTCGAAACTTTCGGTTGTAAATGTCAAAGGCTTAATTTAAAAAAAAATAACAAACTAACACTGCGTTTAAACGGAGTTTGAAAAAGAAAAAAACAATAAAATTTAATAAATGTACTAGAGTAATATATACTAAATAGTTTACAGTAAAAATTAAAAAAGTTATTTTGTTTTATTCTAGTTCGTTATGTACTTTTTAAAACAGAAATGTCAATACAATAACTGATGATTTCCTAAACCTACTATATTACTTATACTAAACACCATACTAATGTTTTTTTAACTAAAATACACATCAACTTAAACCGAGCTCAAGTCATTTGTAATTTTAAGAAAAAAAAACTTTGGCAGTGTAATATTTTTAAAGCACACACTGACTGTACTCTTTTGGAATTAATTGTTAAATAATGTATGAAATTAGATGCTTTGTGTACTTAAACTTATAAAAAACAAAATCCCAAAGTAAGCTTGAGTCTAAAAGTTAAAGGTTGACTAAATAAAACTTAATTTTTATAAGTACTCGATTCAGGTTTTGATGAAACTAACAATAACTTTTGCAACCAGCAAACTTTTTGCCAGTAATTAGGAAGTGCAAACATTTTGAACTCAACGAACTTTCAATTATACTCAGCTGCTGTGTATTGAATACTAACTTTATAAATCTCTAACTTGATTGATAGGAAAGTGCTTTATTTTGCTGCCAAGTTTTCTTTTATCTTATGTGCATGTTTTAAATATAACTTTGGTAGTTTGTTGCATTGATACTATAATTACAACAGTACTTTTTTTTATACAAATAACTTATGTACTGACTTTTAAAGAAACCATAAATTAGTTTGTAATCTATTTCAATCAATTATTTTATCATTTCAGATTTTCCCGGAACTCTCTAAACGTATCCAAACAGACACTAAATTAAAAAGTATCTCACAAAATAAATTCGACTTAAACGAGGCAAATACATGGACATTTCAACAGTAACATTTATTAGTTTCACTTAACTTCAAAGCATTCAACTCATTAAAATGACTTTTTTATTTTGGTCTCTGATAAAGTGTTTCTGAGAAACATGTTTGCCTTTGAAATGTTTTCATCGTGCTCTATTTTTAATTAAAAAGTATGTTTAGGTTTTTTTTATTTAAACCTGACTTAGACAACTGTCAAAAGCTGTTTGATACTAATTCATATAACAATCTGTAAACTGACTGATTTGTTAAAAATCTTTTTGAAGTAGGTTTTTCTAATGAATTTATAATTTAGATACTTTGTTAAGTCAGATTAAGAGTGTTAACGTTGCGTTAATTGTATAAAAAATAAGAAAGAGTTTAAGTAAAAGTAGTTTTTGATTGCAAAATAAGAAGACAATTTATAATTTTCGAATTATTTTTTATACAAATTTAGCAACTTTGAATGATACTATAGTTTTGTTAGTTGCTTATTTTCTTTTTTCAACATTTCTCACTTGGTTTTCATAATTTCTTACACTTTTTACATATCTAATTATCTTATACGTATTCACATTAGTATATACGTTATTAAAAGCATTTACTTCTCAAAAATGTTAATACGTTAAGACTCAAACTTTTACTTTCAGTTTTACTTTGCTAATTTTTAACTGTTTTGAAAAACACTAAAAAAGCTAAAACGAGTTTATACATTTAAAATAAAAAAACAAATATACCTCCTAACAAAGTTAAAATACGATTAACTATATTACCTAGAACATTTTATTGTTTTTACATTAGTTTTTTATACAAGTGTTACAGCAAGATGCAAGCATCTTTTTTTTCAACATAGAAAATTTTACAAATTTATTTTATCAAGTTTTACAAACGTTTTTACAACTTGCGCGGTCGAGAATTTGTTTTTTACAAAAGTGTTATTTTTTGTGGTTTTTATTTTAATTTCGCCTGATCAGATACCGCAAGCGGTTTTTATTTTTTACTACTTTTTTATTAGTAACTCGTGCCTATATTAATTTTAAATTATGTTTTACTTTTGTGCTTCCTTTGTATTCAACTAACTCAGCTGATTGGTAAATATATGCGTTTTTTCTTATGATTTTTTTTCACAAAGTTAAAGTTAATATTCTAAAACGGCTGTGCCAAGTCAAAAGATGTTTTGAGAAGTAGAAAATGTTTGTTGTCTTTTGTTAAATGTTTTATTTCAGTCGTTAAACTAAAAACTACAGTCTAAAAAATCACCATTATGACTCTTTTATTATGAATAAAACTTCAGAAATGTAGAAAGTCAATATTTCAATCTTAATTGATAGTTTAAAAAGTAAATATAATTTTAGATTTTATCTACAAAATTTTTTCAATTTTCAAGCTCGATATGTTGAAATTTAATTCTAAAAGAAAGCGGTTTTAAAAAAAATATTGGTAAACAACTTGAATTTTTTTTAAACGTTTAACTGGGCTTATTTACAAAAGTTAAGAAACAAAACTTACTTTTGAATCTCTCATTTTAATGCTTTTAACTATCTCGTATTTGTTGTAATTTAGATCGAAATGTTTGCATTTATATTGAATTTTATATTGAAATTTATTAACTTCGCTGAGCGATTGAAAATATAGTCCCCACTTTTAAAAGTATTTCGGTGCGTTCAAGTTATGTTATTAAAACATTTTGTTTGGTTATTTATTTTAGATAAAGTTTACTTTTTGAACTGAGATTCACTAAAATATTACTTACACTTTTTTTCTTAATTTCAGTGCTGGGACTTATTTTCTTTGAACTTTACTGTTTAATTTGTCATTTAACAATAAAAAAATCTCTTAACTCTTATTTATTTCGTTATCACAATAAATTCAATGCTATACTTGTCTGTTTATTGTATATAACTATTAAATAAACTTTAATGTAAAATGATTAAAAAAAAGTAAAAAAAAAGTTTAGAGGTCAGGAGAGTAATTAAGTAATTGATTCTGTGTGAAAAAAAAAATCGAAACTTCTTAGCACTTTTTTTTTTGAAGAACAAACAAAGAGAAAGGCTTGGAAACACAAATCACATCAAAAGATTTTCCCCTTTTTGCTTAAACGCCTCTGAGTTTCCTTATTCCCTAGCTCAACAACGCCTCAAGTGACAGAAATTTGAATATCGTCACGCATCGATGCTTACAAACTTTCATTTGAGTTTCGGCCGCTTTTATTGTCTGCTTTCAAGAAAAGTTTTCTGCCCAAATTGAGTTTTTATTAAAGTTGAGATCAAAGGCGGCGATTGAACGTAATGACATGTTATGTGAGTGTTAACATTTAAAATAAGAATTTTAATTTACCAATATCAGTCGGTTTTATTGCTAAAAAACTCTAAAATCTCGAAAACCAGGTCAATAATAGTTCTGATGTATTTTATTTAAACTATTTCTCTTAACTTACCTCAACTTTTTAAACGCTATAATTGGTAAAACATTTTAAATTTTTATTCAAATTTTTTATTGAAACTTTTAATAACTATCATGTTATACTTATCAATACAAATTTCGGTCAATAATACTAAATAATTTACTGCTAAAAGATAAAAGCTAGGTCTTAAAAATAAGTTTGATTATATTAATTTAGTTTATTTTCTGGTTTTCATTTTAGGTTTAAAGAGTTTTAACAGGATGTTTACTAACGATTAGTATGATACTAATTTAATTTTCACTTCCATCAATGAAAAGGTTTTTTATTGTAATACTATTGTTTTATATTATACTTATTCAACCTTTAGTAAAGAAGGAAAGTAAATTAATCATTTTGCATCTAATTAAGAATTTTTTTTTAAATTTTATATTACTTTTTATTTTTTATTCATTGTTAATTAATTTTACTTGTTAATTTTTTATTGTTACATTATATAAACTTTATATTTACTTTAATTTTAAGTTTCTAATATTACATTATATACGAAATATATTTTAAATTACATTCTAAATGCAGTTTTTTTATGTTATAGGACACAATTTAAACCGAAAAAAGGTTGAAGTTTTTTTCAAATACAATATTCTTATAAAAAGAAATATATTTTGGCACAACTGATAACTAATTTAACAATATAATAAGACAAATACAAAAAACTAAATGTTTGTTAGATTTTAAATGCGAGTGACTTTGGTTTTGATCCTTGGTTTGTTTTTATAAACAATTTAGCTTATCTGTTGTCGTTGATAAAAACCAGTTTGTATTTATTTTTCTCATTATTTAAAGTAAAACTTTGTTTTTTTAGTGTTTTTAAACACTGAAAACATTTTAGGTGTTGTTTGCATAAAGTCTAGCTTATTAGAAAATCTATAAGTGTTAATTTTATTGTCGAAAGTAACTCAAGTTAATTAAAGCTCAAATTAAGCTGAGTTTTTCATTAACAGATATACAACAGAAATAAAAAATTGGTATTTTAGAATTGAAAATACATGATTGCTTTCTTCAGTTAATTTACTTGACAAAAAAATAGTGGTTCAAAGACCTACATTAAGTCTTAATAATAAATCTACCATGATAAAAAAGTTTCTCATTTTCAAACTACTATAACAAACAGTAAAATATGTTTGGTAAAGTGAAAAAGATTACCACCACAACTACTCAAAGCAGTAAGCTACTAACTAGATGCATCATTTTATTATTTAAATGAACAGATTGCAACTTGTATATAAAAAATATGCATTTGAACAATATTAACTTTTAATGAACTATAACTTACAAATGGAGAATTTTTTAATACTGTGTTTTGAAGCTCACTGACTTTTGTTGTGGAATAGTTTCATAAAGTTTTCTAAAGAACAGAAAAATTGAGTTTTTGAAAAAACTAAATGTTGTCAATTAAACGAAATAAAACATTTTCTTTGTATTAAACAAACACTTATTGTATGTTTACTTCTTAGCCACAAACGATAGCTAAGCCTTCTTAGACGAGTCGTTTGCATTTTTTAAAGTTTTCTTTGTTATTCATTTTTAAAATCGGTTTTGTTATGTTTGATGAAACATGTCTTGTATACGATGTAAAATATGCTTTGTGAATTTACGTATCAGCGTAGCCTGGTTGCAGAAATAAGGTAACATTTAATTATTTTATTTTGTAAAAGGAAGGCTTAAGAAACGTTTAGATTAATAAATTAAAATTAAACAAGTTTGTCAATAAATTTGAAACTAGTTTGATAAATCCCACAGTCTTATTCTTTTAATAGCACTTCATTTATTCATTCATTTAAAACTTTCATTCTTATTTTCAAACGCTTGACGACGCTAAAGATCTCACTAATAATTTGAACACAATTCGCGCCTTCAAGAGTTGTTGATGTGTGTTGTGCAAATAAAAATTGAGAAAAGGTATGAAACCTATCTTGTTTACTTTTTGAACTGAGATTCACTAAAATATTACATACACTTTTACCTTACTAATTAAGGTTTAATATGTTAGAAGTTATGAAACCAAGTCTTGAAAGTAAAGTATGACTTTGTAAACTCTACGTGTTTGGTACAGTAAAGTAACAAAAGTCTTAGTAAGCACCCATATAATGCAGAAATAAATAATGATAATACTCAATCAAACATTTTAAAACGTCAAAAACACTTCAACCATCGGAAATTTTTAGTACAACAAGTATTTGATACAGTGAAAAATTTTAAGCTTATACAAGTTATATGCGCTTTTTAAAGCGATTAATTAGTTAGTAATCAAATAGGCGCGTTTAATAACTCTGAGCAAAATTTATATTGATCTTTAGAAAAATAAAAGTTATAAATTTTTGTTTATTCCTTTATGGCGTACAACAATTTTTAACCACCAGTATTCATTTTTAATTAATTCAATTTATGTATAATGTAATGCACTAGGGTTTTTACTACTAATATAAATGTTGTTAAAGCACTAACGAGCTGTAAACTATATGGTTTGTATTTTCTGTAAAACACAATTGTCAATAAAACGAATTGGAGAGACAATACAAATAAGTAAAAAAAATGTCGGTAACATAAACTAGTATACTATTTGAAAGTATTTAGGTACAGAAACTAAAAAAAATATATTTTAGAATTTTAGATGCTTTTTTTTTGTTTTTAGTACAGTTGTTGTATGTTTTAAAGACATTTACGTTTTTAGCCATATTTATCAGAAATTTTTTAAATATTTTATCATTGAAAATTAAAACAAACTTTTATATTTAGAAGCGCTTTGCTAATAAAGTTTCGAAAATAACTTGAAACAGCAACATCTGCAAAAACAAATTTGAGATAAATATTATTTTCATAAAAAAAAAGATATTAATAAATGCATACTCAATGTTATGAAGAACTACTTTACATCAAGAAACTATATCTGTATATTTGTATAGGACCACATTGGTTTTGAAGTTTTATACACAAAACAATAAAAACATTAATCAACAATATACAACTTATTTCGTAGTGACCAGTTATGACAACATTAATATATACTTTAATTAAACTGTTTAAACAAAATTTTCAAACTAAAAATTCCATTATTAATGAAATCTAGTAAACTAACATAAATAAGTAAGTGAAGATACTTTGAAGTTAATGAAAAATGTAACGTAACTTGGTACATACTATAATATAAAAATCACTTAATAATATAGCAACTTATATTGTTTAGAACAATTCTTACTGCTAAAATTGTTTGTCTATATTTTTTGTGCGATACGTCTGTTTAATGACAATTTGTGATTAGTATGCTTGTTTTTTTAATGTTTAACTCAATTCAAATTTATTTAAAACTTATAACATGTTTTCAACAGTTAATATTTTTATTAGTAGAAACAGAAAAAATGTTTAAAAGTAATCAAGATTATTAAATCTTTTTTATTAATCGCTTTTTAGAACAAAATAGAAAATTGTAACATTATTTTAATTATGATAATAGTATTTCTCGTTCTATCATTTAAACTATCATTAGTAAAGTTTAAAAACTTCAATTAAAAGTTGAAGCAAATAGCTGTACTTTACAATGCATTCGATAAAGTTAAATAATTATTTTTACAAAACAACGTTAAAAGCAAACAGGTTTAGTTAGTTTTAAAACGTCTAACAAAAAAAAAACTATAATAAAGAAATGTCAATATGTTCAAATTGTTATTAAAACATTAACTACAACAAAACAGTCAAAACTATGTTTTACATCGTTATGGTATCTTCGCTTCGTGTGAAACTGTTTAAATACTAACTGAAGGTTTTGCTTTAAGTTTTTTGTTTACATAAACTTAAAACCAAGTTTTTTTGTTAAATTAAAAACATAAATATGTTGTAATCCCTAGCAAATCACAAGGATGATAAGCTAGCTTAGAATTTCAAAATAGTTTCATCTGCGTTTCAAGGTTGAACGAAAAACGTACACGTTGTTTAAATATTATTGTACATCATCATAATACTTTAAAACTAATGTTGTGTTTTTTATGATTTTAAAGCCAAGTTTTTTCTAAAAATATTTTTGTAATTTTTACATGAAGCTGAACTTAAATTAGTTTAAAATTTAAACTTTTTGAAAAATACAGAATAGAAGATTATAAGTTACAGTAATTAACTTATAAAAAGTTTGTAAAACCTCTTAATAGAAAAATCTTTTATAAACACTAGGTTATGCAGTACTGTTAATTTTTTTTAAATATTTTAAAACTTTTGTGGCTACCCTAAACAGTTCATTATACTTTTTTTTTCAAGTTAAGCTGTCAAACAGTTTTACTTGTTGAAGTGGAAACAGTTGTCAAAGAAAAAATTAACTGCTCGGTGGCGCTATCAATTAATATTAAGGAAATTAACTATTGATAGATTTTTAAAACTTTTAATACATTATTATAACTGACTCTATGGGGTAGCTGTCTAAATTGCATGAGGGGAAAATTTGCACGAGTACACAAAACTGCATGAAGATACTCTTGCACGAGCAGACAATTTTGCACGGTTTTAATTTATTTTTAAATTTTTTTAAATTTAAGTATTATTTTTTTTTTAATTTAGTTTTTATGTTTTTACTATCACTGTTACCCCTAACCCTTACCCTCGGTCGGTAGCTTTTTTTTTATTAAAAATTTTATTAGTTATTTTTCATTTTTTTACCATCACTGTTATCCCTAACCCTTACCCACGGTCAGTAACTTTTTTTAATTAAACTATCATTTTTTGTTTTTTTATGTTTATTTTTAATTTTATTTTTGTATTTTTTTACATTCCTGCAAAAATGTAACTCGTGCAAAATTGACCCTTGGTGCAAAATCGTCTTCAAGCAATTTAGTAACCTCGTGCAATTTTGTCTTCGTCAATTTCGACCTGTTCCCGACTCTATGTAGTATAAGAAAAGTACGACCCTAAAGCTATTAATTTAAAATTTCGTAGAATATAAATTAAACAGAAAACTGTAAAAATTAGAATGTGAAAATTTACACAAGTTTTTGGCATTTAACTAAGTTTATTAATTTTTGAGTAATTATAAAGTGTATTTAAAAATATTAAAAAAAGAAAGTTATAATATAAATTAGTTTTAAATGCTATTCTTAAACGTTTGAATGATTAAACTAAAATAGGTATTTTTAAATTTTTATTGTCACAAGTACTAGTTTCTCAAAAATTATATAATTTTTACTCGAAATATACTCTGCCTAAATTGATAAAAAATCTCAAACTTTTAGATAATCTAAGTATTGATAAAATATTAAATTAAGTTTTATTTAGTACAACAGCTGTCGTTTCAACTTTATAAGTTAGTTTTCTGTTTCTTAGGGAATAATTTTTAGCTTATGTGCAATGTGCATAATACAAGGCTACTATGACCAATTTTTAAAGCACATAAGCTATATATACTAACAAAACAAATATTTTTATAATATTAGGTTTTAAACTTCTACGGGATTTTTAAGATTTAAAATAAAGGTGGGTAACGTACAGCCCGCGGATAAAAAAGCCCGACAATGCTTTTAAGTTTAGTAGAAATCTTTTTCGCAAAAAGTAAAAATGCGGCATTCGATCATGTTAAACTGACCCGTTAAACCAAATTTAGAAACGTACACTAGATTTTATGGAATTTAAAATGACAAGCAAAAAGCAACGGTCTTAATCACAGTTTATGATATATGCAAAACTTACACAGATATAGTAAAAAACGTACTTTGGAATTAATATGTTTTCAAAATTAGTTGCATGATTCAGTAAATTTTATGAATTTAGTGAGATTGAAATGTTTCTAGCTGCTAAGGACTTAATTTTCCCACATCTGGTCCGCCGACTAAAAAATTTACCCACCCTAAATAAACCGACGCAGTGATTGCGAATATTTTCAATCATAAATAACAACTTTCAAAAAAGATTTACCAATCAATTTCCATAGAAGTATATGAAAACTCAATAAACGTTTTTTAAACAAACCTTATATGTTTGTTTCATATTTCTTTCAGGTTAATCTAATAAAAAAGAAATGTTTAATTTAGAAAAAAATTAAGGTGTTTATATGATTTTTGAAGAAGTTTTACCATGTAATAGTTTATAATAACTTTTAAGTTAGTTTTATATATTCTTTGAATTTATAGCGAATACAAATAAAAATATTTTTAACTAATTTAAACATCTTATATACTATTTTTATGTAAGTATCACTCTAAGCAATTATTTAAAGATTTTTGAACTAAAATTGAAAATTGTACTTACATTTAAAAAGAATAAAATAGTTTAGTTAAGTGACTGTTTTAAAATAAAAACAATTGCTGTTATTGCTTAATAAATTAAAAAAAAACAATACACTAAAAAATAATCTAATCAGCTGAAAACTTTATTTAATTTGGAAGAATGTTTATTTAATTTAATAATAGATAGAAAACTCTTAAAATAAATATTATTGTAAACCAAGTTTATAAAAACTTAAAGTACAATTTATAACACTACATAGTAATAACTTATCATAAATATTCTAGTATATTTTTCAAAAACCTGAAGCATAAACTCAAAAAATATATTTAAACTTGCTTGCACAATTATCAAATGATTTTATAACGCAAAACAGTAATTAAGTTAACCGCTTATACTGATTTAACATATTGTTCAACTTAAATTATTAAATATTTTACAAAAATCCAATTAGTTTAAGACACATTACTTCATTAACTAATGACAGATTCTATATAATTTCCACCAAATTATTAAATTAGCGTTTATTCGTATATATTATACAAAAACAAACTACTATAATTTAAAAAAAATAATTATAGTTAACAGAAAAAATTATTAAAAAATATATGCAGTAATGATCTAATTGATTAAAATTTAAAACAATAAAATTTGGGCGTAAATATCTATCTGAACACCACAAAAAGACTTATTCGGTAATTCAGGAAAATTTGCAGCAGAAAACCTGATTTATAACATATCGGCACACGCTTACCATTCAAGCTGAAAAACTGGAACTTCTGAATATTTTCCAGATCAAATTTTATATAATCTTTGATTAATTCCGATGTTCTTTCGTGTTGTCAATCAAACTAATTGGATGAAGTTTCAACGTTTATATTGAACTTGTTTTAACTATAAAATAGGTTACAGAGGGTCAAAAAACTGCATTTAGCATGTTAATGAACTGATTTTTTTCTCATAATTTTAAATTCTACTAAAAAATATTCACGTTACGTTTTTATTTTTGTTTGATGTAGAACAAACTAAACTTTGCTGTTTATTTTTAAAAACTATTAATTTTCATTAAAGGAAATATTTTTTAGCTAAATTTTTATTTTGAAGTTGTTTAGGGTTAATTTGCATGTGTCTTACATGTTTCAGTTTTCTTTTTAAAACTGCATATAGATTAAAGTTGTGTATAACATAGTTTCAGTTTGAAAACCTTTTAAATTTAGATAAAAGCTAAAGTTTCACTTTTTTAGTGTTTTTCATCAAAAAAATGTTACATACAAATCTTAATTAGTTTTACATTTTTTCTATATATATTATAAAAATGCCATAAATATCATCATACTTTGAGGTTTATAATTATAAATAACTTACGTAATTGTAGATTATAACGAGAAACATGACGCATAAACAAAAATGTTATATATATATTTATATAACTAAATTAGTTTATTTGTATTTTTAGTTTCGACAATTTAGCAATGTCTTGTGGGTAAAACTACATTGTTCACAAAAGTTACTATGCTATTTAGAATATAATTCAGAAAATGTAAATCCCAACTGTTTTGATTTGCGTCGTTTTAAACTGATAATTTTAACTTACAACTGAAAAATACTGATGTTAAAATAAACATTGTTTCTAATTAATTCTTTGATCATTGTGGCATGTCACATAACTATTCAACCAAAAATTTAGTGTAAAAGAAAATAAGATTGTGGTAGTATAATTTTAAACATATAAAAAAGGGTGTGTATACGTAACCACTAATACAAAAATAATACTTATGTCTACAAAAACATTTGTTCATATTTTCAATCAACTTTGCTAAAAGAATTTTACCTAATTGATTGTAAATAGTAGTAATAAATCTACACTACAACTTTAATTAAATTGAATAAAATATTTTATAAAAATCTGAATAATTTATTTTGTGTAACTAATTATATATATAATCAATAATGACTACTTATATAATAAAGTTATCTTAACAGTATTTTAATGATAAAATTTAGTTTATTTCAAGAGATTTTTTTTTTAATTTTTACAATTTGTTGTTTTGAAATAGTATCTATTTTTTGTTTATGAGTATGAAAACTTTATGATTTTTCACAAACTTTTTTTTATTTTAAGAATACTTTGATAAAATACTGTGTATAAATAACTTTTATGCTACAAATTTCAAAACCTATACTTTGTTAAACAGCTAGGAATATCATTAGTAGTTAAACAAAAAAGGCAGCGAACTTTTTTTACTTATGTATGTTAAATTTTTTGCCACTAAGCTTTAGATAATCGTTTTTGTTATTGTAAGAAAAGTATTATATTAATAAAAGCCTAAAACTTACTTTAAAACGAAAATATTCAAAGTGTATGTAGTTATCAATAAACTATGATAATAATTTTCAATTATCAAACTATAAATTAAAAAACATGTTTTTTAGAGTTAGAGTACTTTTTACTTTAAAAATACTGAAAAAATATTGTAGTTCTCAAACAAAACTTTGTTTTCTATAATTATCTTTCTTCGTAGAAGTTTCTTTTAAATATTTAAACCTTTTTCTATAACCCTTAATAAACTAAATCAGACAAAGGTATTATGTTTTTTATTATAGATAAGGTATTACAGGTGGCTAAAAACTATTGGTTGTGTAAAAATAAAATAAAAACCAGAAAATGCGTCAGATTAGGTTTATTTTTATAAAATTAAAAATTCATTTGTACATTATTATCGTGATAAGAATCGTTTTAGTGTATTTATTCATAATATCCTTTTCAATTTCTTTATTAATTTTATGTGAAAACACTTAAAAAAGTACAATCGTATGTTGTTTTTTGCATGTAAATATTGTAATAGTTTTGTATTATTGATTACCAAAAAACTGTAGTTAATTTTGAATTTTATAGACATAACGGCTTTTGAACTTTTATTAATACACATATTTTTAACAAACTATAGCTAATGCTTTTGTTCTCAATGTTCTATATTTTTAAGAATATTCGATGTCTTTTAATCGTACAAAACATTTTTTCATACCTCTTCCTGATAATTTCAAACTTTTATAAGTACAGGTTATTACAATAACTACGGCTTATAAATACATTTTTTAAGATGTATTAAACTACTTATAAATTAATTATTAAATACCTTTCAAAATACGTTTTCAAAGTTTTTAAATATGTGATTATTTAAATAATTTTACTCAAGTGGTAACAAAATTAAAGTGTTTTTATTTTTCTCCGAATCTTTTACTGTTTGTAATAAGAAAATTTACAATGCATAATATTTTATAAACTATTTATTGTACAGAGTAATTAAACGCTAGCTTATATAATTTCTATTTCGTAGTACATGATATCAAAATTTTCTACATAAATCCATAGATTAAAGGTGCATAATAACATTTTTTATTATAGATTTTACTGATAAAATTAAATAAAATTCAATACTAAGACACTAAAAAAAAAAGAGATTTATTTAATTTTGCTATAATTTAGTTATGAATGTTTATTTTAGTATTTATTTAATATTTGTTAGTTGGTTAAAAAATATGGTTTTGTAAGTAAGTTTTTACATTAAAATTATAAATTTTAAATTATTTTTTTAAGATTCATTTATGAGACCAAAATCAGTGTACCTTATAGTAACAAATTCTAAAGTTGTTAAAATTTTTATTTACTTAACACAAACAAGCCTCTGTTTTATAGTAATTAAATTACAGTGACTCATTTTGTTGTGTTTTAAAACAAGTTTCGTTTTTAATGTAAATAATAACCATTTCTAAAATGATACTAAACAAGGCTAGATACAAAAGTATTTTTGTTTAATTTAGAATAGAATTGATTTTTTATATTAAAAGATATCACAAGCAGAAATAGTCATTGTCTAAATATTTATTACTAGTCCTAAATATACTGATAGTAAACTACGAATGATATGCATAAGTTGTTTCTTTACTTTTTGAATATATTTACTGTACCAATAGTTAACACTACTTTCAGTAGAAGTTCTATTTATCTATGAAAGAATTTTGCGAAACAAAAAATATGTTGTGAAATGATGTTCAATTATTATAAAAACTTTATAGTTCATTAAAACTAGGCACAATAGTTTATCAAATAGCCGTTTCTTTAAAACAAGTTTTAGTTTGTAGTAAGAAATATATGACCATTAAATTTAGTTAGCCATTTAGTTACATTTTATACATTGTTTAGCTTACATTAAAAAACAAAAAGAAAACAGATACTAATAACAATAAATTTTAAAACTTTTTGTACGTTTTAAAACTGGTTAATTTACTTAAATATACCTTTTAGTTCACTATAATGATATTTTAGTAAAATAAAAAAAGAAATTATTATTATGACGATGCAATTTAAAAATTTTAAATCGTCTAGTTTTTATTTTGTACTTTAGATCAGTGGTTTTCACGGTAATTTAAATCTGTGTGTACTGTACTGGAATAAAAACAAATCTGAGAAACCCAGGCTCAAAACCCCTTTAAAAACATGCCGAGGAATTTTCCTTTTTACTCTCAATTGTAAAATCTAGAAAGTCTAGGGCAAGTTTCAAAGTAAGTTTAATGCACAATAAAATATTCGCACGTCCAAGAATAAATTTTGTGCACACTAGTGTGCATGGTTGCACTGCACAACGTGATTACAAGTATATTTAAGTGTGCGTGTTTCCGTAAGTTAAACTAAAAAATTGTTAAGAACAAAACAGCGTGTTTCAACGTCTTAGTTTTAGTTCCAAGACTTTTATTAATAACGCCATACACTCAGCATTACAAACTAAATGCTTATAAGTATAATTCTCTTTAAATGTTTGATATAGTATAATTGTAGTGTGTAAAATTTTTTTTTTAGTATTTACCAGAATGAAAGAATTAAAACTATTTTTAGCATATATACAGTGTATTTTCAAAACAGACAATCTATTTTGAGTTTTAGTTTCCGCTTTTTGTTAATAACATATACCTTTAATAGAAACTATTAATAGTTTTTTAATTAAAGTCTTGGTAACTTAAATATAGCTTACGGTAGAAAGAAAATTATTTATTTATACAAAATAAGAATTTGTATACGATAAATAAGTAATTAGCATCAAACTTAAATGTATTATTAAACCGAAACGTTAATCACAATCAATGTTTAGAATTGATTTAATATAAATTAAAAACTTTTAGATTACATATATTTTTAAAAATAACATTTTTTTGTTTTATTGTTTCTAAAAGTTCAACATAGAACATAAAAAAGCTCAAAATTCTTAACTAAAGTACACTTTCGTTTAAGAAGCTTTAAATCTATAATATTTTATTTTGGAAGAACTGAAAATATTTTAAAATTTCTATCAAAAACAACTTTTAGTTCAAATCCAATTTGTAGTTACTTAAGCAATCTAACGTCAATAGCTAAATAGCAAATGTTTTGAAGCTATGTTTATAAAATATTTTATAAGAATTTTTATATAGTATAATATAAAATTATTAAGTCGGTTTTAGTACTAAATAAACTACAACCAAAAATTATTGATCCAAGTTTAAAGTTTAGTTATTAAGATTTTATCAATTGTTTTTATGTTTATTTTTATACCAGTAAAATATTGTATTTATATTGTTTCTATTTTATTGTAACTTGTATGTATGCACAGATATATTCTGTTTACACATAAACAGACCTTTTTCTACATTTGATTTAGGTTGTTACTTGAACTAAAATCTTTCGTTGAATTTTTTTATTGGTTTAAAACCTTTTAAAGTTTCTATTATTAAAACTTTTAAGCACAGAAACAAATTATTAGTTTGAAAATTTATGATTGACAGTTTAATTTCATTTTAAAGCTAAAATACTGACACGTTAACTGGTTAAATTTAAAATAAAACTTTTTATAATTGCCAACAGTACAATTTTTCTATTAGATATTTTTGTTCTAAAAAAAACGTGCCCTATCGTAAATAATTCTGTTTACTTTCTAACTTAAACATTAAATTAGGCTTTAAAACAACTACTTTTTGATTTTAAAAAAGAGAAGCTTACCAAGAGACTTTAAATAAGATAACAGCGTTGAAAAGGGTTTACAGGTGTTACACTGATTTTATTCAGATTTTCGGCTATTAAAATCAGTAGATAACAAGATGCTATAATAAGATATAAAGCGTATAGATTATACATGGTAAACCTTATGGTTTAAAACAAAATATGAACAAAAACTTTTTCTGGTATATTATAAGTTTAATTTTAACGTAGACTTATTAGCATACTGTTTATATATTTTAAAGAAATATTATAATGTAATAATATGTAAAGTTCTTTAAAATAAGTTTAAAATTATTAGTGGCAACAAGCTAAATTGGTAAGTACAATAAACATAACTGTTGCCTAAAACAATTAAACTTAATATTTCTTTAGATAAGAAACAAAAAAAAAAAAACTTTAACAAAGCAACATTTTTTTGTTACTGTAAACAAACTTAACATAAAAGCTTTATCTTTGAGGTAGTACTACTTCTACTTTAAGTGTTAGTTTCGGAGTCAAGTTTATATTTACTGGTGCTAATCCTATCACCCGTACACGATCTTAACAACTGCTAGTAGCAACTGGTGGTGCTAGGTAAACTTTTTGTTTATGTTTCTAGAAGTAAGTTTCATAACAAATAAATTCCCGAAGTTAGTTAAGGTCATTGTAAAAATAAATTTCAGAAAACAGCTCTAAATAGTTAAATTACAAGATTAACATAAGCTTTATCTGTACTAAATAACTGCAATAGTCAATATACGTTTTAAAGTATGTTTGTCTTGTTTAACAACATTTATAATTTAAGCGATTTTTGTCCTTTCAAAACACTTTATAAATGAAAAGTTTACATATGCTTTAAAAATTAAAAACAAATGAGTTCTAAGTTTTGTAACACTATCTATTAGAAATTTATGTAGAATTAAAATAATATTAAAAATAAAGGTATAAAAATTTCTAAATCTTGAAACTGATATTAACACAATATATACTTTTTTTTTTGATATTTGTATATATATTTTTTTTTTGTAAAATTTCTTGATTTGCACAGTAATTACAGAAAAAAAATATAACTTTTTTTTTCCTTGTTGTTGTTTTTAACTTAAATAATATTTTTAAAAATGTTATAATTATTTTGTAAAATCTTTTTATTCAATCATTAAAACTAAAAAAAGACTTATAATACTTGTTTAATGAGACAGTTGTCTGTCCTTGAATTTTAATTTTGATAAACTGTTTTTATTTAACGCTTTGATGAGAAATTAGTCACACATAGTTATAAAACGTTTAAACAAAATTTATAATGCTACTTCTATCTAAACTAATAATAAACACACAATTTAAGTTTTATCTAAAATATGTTTTTAGTATTAAACTAGGTTTCAAGGTTAATTATCATCATAGCTATCTTAGCTGCAATATGTTTTGTCATCAAAAATTATTATGGTTTTTTAGCTATTAGTTGTGACTAAAAAAAAATATTAGATTTTTAAACATTTTAAGGAATTTTCTAAAACTTTTCACTTGAAATGATTTTTATTGTATTATAAAAATATTTAAAAAATACTAGTTTCATAAAAAATTAAAAACAAAAATATGACAAAATAAAACTAACGATTACAATAAACTAATAGTTTAAATACAGGACTAAAGTACAAAGTTTACTGTTAAAAACGTGCTTGATTTAATTTATAAATACAACAGAAAAATTGAATATAGCACAATTCACCAACCCTACTTAGATGATATCATAAATCCAAATTAAAAGTAGAAAATCTGATAACAAAGTGTATGTATTACACTGTTTTACGTTAGCTTTACTTGTTTTAAAATAATAATAAAGAAAAATTTGTCGTTCGAATTAATTTTTCGGTATTTTTGAATTTAAAATGAAAAAATAAGAGCTTGAATTGTTTTAACTTTAATATATATATGAATAAACGTAAATATTATTCAAGTACTTATAAAACGTTCAATTTTTCTGAATAAGTTACATAAGCTCTTCGAAATTATAATAATAGTATTTTTTGCTTTGTTAATTTTTTTTATAGTTCTATTTTTAGCTTTTTGCAAAAATACATACTTAAAAAACACCACAAATAATTTTGACTGTAAAACTTTGTAGCTACTAACTAATTTTTGACAAGTAAACTGAAATTATTTTAATGTTTTGACAATATAATTTTTCGTAAAGAAGTACCTAAATGTTTTTTAGCTGTTTAATAATAAAAATGAAAAATAACTATATTCAAGTTATGTTTAGATCAAAATAAAGTTATCTAAGTAAAATAATTTTAAAGTCTTGTATATGAAATTTGAAACATATAAAAGAAAAGTATAAAATTGTATACTACTAATTCGATAACTTTTTATAACTTAAAAGTATCATAAATACAAAAATGCTCTACAAAAAGCACTAGCTGAGTATAAGTTATTTAGATGCAGAGATCTAAACTGCACACAAATTTTAATTATGTACTAAACTTTTGCTTGCTTACTATTGTTCATCGTTGCAAAATAATTTTTTAAATGAGCAAATGCATTTTATTGATATACCTATGCAAAATTGATTGCCAATGCTTTGAAAATGATTGTGTTTAAGTCATTTACTTGGAATTATATTCTCGTTTAGATACAAATCTGTTTAATAGTTACAAGACTTACACACTTCTTTTTTTTAATAAGGCTGAAACAATAAAATTTTCTTTTATACAGTTAAGTAAAACTTTTACGGATGTAGCATAACATAAAGTGAATATTAATTTAGATAAGATATTTTAATTAACAATACATACCATAAGTAATTACACAATAAATTAGTTTTTTAATGGTTTTAAACTTTATGTGAGTGATACGTGATCAGTTTTATGTATAACAAGTTACAGATACCTTTTTACTGAGCAACTATTTTTTAAATTGCAAACTGTTTAGATTTAGGAAAGCAAAAAATAAAATAAAAAGACCAAATAGATTAAATTAGTATAACTAGAACAACATTTTCAACTGTTCAATGATTTTTTTTGTGCACTAGTACAGTAATTATTTGCAAACATATTCTAATTTTAAGTTTTACATTTACTTACTGCTGCATCTTTAATCACTGGGCCACTTAAAAACTTAAAACTTTATTATACCGAGTCATATACAGCTTAAAAACAACGCTTGTACTTTTTTAGATATTTTATGTTGTGCAATAGATGTTGTTTATAGTTTTCTAAAGCTGCTAGTAAAAAAATTATAAATAAAAATTAAATGATGTAGCTACTGCCATAAGGTACTTTGTTTTCAGTATCTAAAAATAATTCTATTTTTGTTTATCAAAACTGCAATTTAATTGTAAATCAAAATGTTTAAGTTCGTTTTGCGTAAATAAACTTTCAATGCATGCATAAAAATATATTAATATAGTACCTTGAAAGAAAACAAGTTGGAATCGCAGAAAGGAAACTTTTTATAGCAAAAAATAGATTTAGACAATTATTGTTTTTAAGTTATTAGTTTTTAGTTATTAAAAACCTATGTTTATTACTATCCTGGATTCAAGCGTTAAATAAGTTAAAAAGTAAAACATAAACTAAGACTTATAAAAGCTCTCGCACAAACTATAAGTAAATAATCGGATAAGTTTTAAAATGCTACTTAATTACTGTTTAATTATTTATTTAAAAGCTTCCAGATAAAAGTATCATACTTTAGCAGTTTGAGAAATATTTTATTGAGGTTTAATTCTATTTTTTTGTATACTAGAAACACTAATTAAGTAAAAACGACTACCCACGCAAAAATGTCACACACATAGTTTTAGATCAAAATCACTTTAATAAACTAATACTTATTTAACTTTATTAACTGTTATTATAATGCAAGGCGCATAAAACTGATTAAACTTCACGTAAAAGTGTAAAATCAAGTTCTAATTTAATAAATGAATTTATATATCAGCTGTTTAAAATTTGATTTTATGTTTATTGAACAGATAAGTAATTCTAAATAAAAAGCATTCACAGAATAGTAAATATTCTTAATAATATTTGTTCATTTATATTACCATTCAGATAAGTTTATAATTTTATGTGGTCACCGTAAAATTTTGTAAAGGTTATTAATAAAAAATACGGTCAAAACTTACAAAAAGATATTATCTAGAAAGAAACTAGTTACAGCTTAAACATAAGAAACTATATGGAGCATTATAGTTTATTATGATTGACATCTTTAAATTAGCCTAACAAATTATTGAAAAATGTAGTACTTTAATTTTTTTATTTTAAGACCATTTTAATTTTAGTTTAATTTAAGTGATGATAAAACCTTTAAACGTTTCAAAAATTTTATAACTTATTAAACATTTTGAGAAAACATAAGTTTGATTTTACCACAAGGTAGGTTGGTCTTTCTTAAGTATTTTTAAAAATCGATGGTTTAAAATAAACTACAAAGGATTTATTTCTTTTTTATAATGAATTAATGAATTTAAAAATACAATTGATGATTTTCTAAGCATTATGTTTATGACCTCTCATTATATAGACTTACTTTGAAATTATTATAGTTTAATAAATAATTAACGTCCAACATTTAAAAAAGAGTCAAATAACTTTAAAGAGTTCTAAGCAACAAAAAGAATTTTTTCAAAAAAATTATTTTTTGTTTTGCTTTAGATGTAGCAAAAAAATATTTAAATTTATATTGATAAATTTTTTGTTTAACCTTAAATTTTGTTTTGAAAATTTAATTTAAATTTAAAGAATTGACTTTTTTGAGGATAAAAGTTGTCATTGAATTTAGCTGAACGAAATCTGGTGTAGTATTTTAACTAAATAAGGAATACATTCAATAAAAAGAATTTTAAAAAATAATAAAGAATATAAATGATCAGGCAAGAAATGATCGTTTCTAACCCGATCACTTCTAACCCAATCATTTATAAACCGATCATTTCTAACCCGATCATTTCTAACCCATTCTACTTGTTTACTTTATTTTTATTTTTTAATCTGGATTTCATGCAAAACAAACTAGTCTTAATAACGTTATAAAATAATTTTTTTATTTTAGTCTCTTTAAAACATTATGATTTTAATGTGTTACGTAAAAAACATCGTTAGTATAAATTCTACTTTTAGTATTTTTTTAACATAAGTTTAGTTTATTTTTATTGCCTCATTTTTTGATATTACATCCTTCACATAATTTGATTTTTTTTATCATTTCATATTTTTTTGTTCTTTCCACTGCGGAACAGATGAACAGCGCAATATTTGAACATCCTTTTAATTGCACACCCTGTCAAAACTCTGACATAGTTCAAAACTTTAAAGTTTTGAAAAGATGTAAGCAAAGCAAACTCTACAGCCTGGAATCAATATTGATTGAGGAAGAACGACCTAATTTAAATACGCAAGTAGCACTAAATGGAAAAACAAAACTATTAACAATCTATTAATAAACATACCTTAGTTTTACTTGCTAAATCTCTAAACTTTGTATTTATTTGAACTTATTTATACGTCATAATTTAAAGTTACTTTTTAAGCTGTTCACTTACCAAAAACTTTTTTCAAATTTCATTTAAAATTTATCACTTTAGAATGAAACTCGTATAGTTTTGAAAAGCTTTGTGTAATAAAGTATAAAACAAAATGAATAATCTATTGATATTAAGTTCAAAGTAGTTTTAGAGCAAAAAAAGTCACTAATAATTAAACAGACATGTTTATATGTATAACAAGTCCGAGTACATCAAATATCGCCTAGGTAATGTTCTTTCAAAATAATTTCTATATCTTAATGTTTATATAATATACAAAATGTTTTAATTAAGACTTAAATTAGTACTTTAGTTGACATAGTTTCTTTAAAATTTACTTTATTATAAACAGTTGAAATAACGCAAGTAAAAACATTTAAAATACTGAAAAAACATTTTGAAAGAGAATAATAAATTAATTACAATTGATTTAAGTATAACTAAAAGCATAAGTTTATAAAAACTCCTTCAAGTTTTTTGTTTCCTTTAATTAACTATTTTTTCAGACGATTATTACACGCAATATATTTACTTTTTGTTCATTACAGTAAAGCCAGCTTGAAGTATTTTGACTTTATTCTCGGTGTTTTTTTGCACCTCTAAATTTTTATGAATGTCATGAGTTTTTTCTTCATTAGAAATTTAAACCTATATTAGAGTGTGACAATACAAACTAATGTTATTAATTTATTCTAATTTTTTAAGTTATGTAAATTAATCAAATTACATAACTTATACTTATATTTCATATATAATTATCGCTAAATAATCTTAAGTCTTTGTGTTTTTGGAAACTTGTGAAACAATAGTTTTTAAATATATCAAGAATTTTTAAAATAAGTTTCTACTATTAATCGTGAGAAACTGTTTTTGCATTTATAAATTTTGAAAACTTTTAAATATTCATAATATATATAGATATATTTTGCTCTATATACATCATATTTTGAAAAAAAAAACGCAAAATAATAATTTTTCGACAATACACTTTTATAGTTAAATTTACTATGTAATTTATCTTATTTAATCTTTAAATATAGTTTAACATCGGCTAAAAGAACGAAAATTAAATTGAAATTGTAGTAAATGACAGGTTCTAAATATTACAAAAACGTCTACCTCTACTTTTGATTTATTAAACAGTATACACTTTCGTTTTAAGAACTTAGAACTTAACAATGATAGTTTTAAATGAAGCCACCATACTAGTTACGATTAATAATTTTTTTTCGCTGTATTATTTCAAATTTCATATATAGTGATATTAACATTCTTAATAAGTTGTATTTTATACAAATTTGCCCTAAGTTTAAATGCAACTGGCCAATCTGGTCTCCATACTTAAAAAAATGTATATTAACCATATAGAATCTCTTTAAAGAAACAGTACATAGTAGTCTTTAACGACTGCAAAACTCATTATATTTCTTTCATTGACGACTATTAAAACTTAATAATTAATCTTTAGAATTCAAAAGACTTATACTTTTCCTAATGCTTTTTAAAACTTACTAGCTACAAGTAATTTGTAATTAATTTTTGAACCTTATCAAAATAATTAATTATTGCGAAAATAAATCAAAAAATTCATGCAGTCATAATTATCTTTCAGTTAAAATGTGGAATTAGCTTTCAACAAAACTAATTTTTGAAAAATAATTGAACAAGCTTGATTTAAGTCTACTAAATTGAGATAAGATATTTCATACTAGAAACTATCAGTAATTTTACAAGTTTTAAACTTATAAACCATTGATTTAATATGTAGAATTTGGTTCATGCTATAGTTTGACTTTATTAGCAGCGCCTTTCCCCTGTAAATAAAAAACCGTTTTTTAATAATTTCGATAGATATTTGTTTGACCTGTATTCTTAATATGCTCTTGACTTTAAATTTTAAATTAATGGTTAGTAAGTGCACTTAAACTTTTGATTTTTTTTTACAAATGTCTGACCTTAATTCCAATAGTGTTTATTTCAATTTTATCGACTATGCTTTGGGAATCGACAAAAAAATTTGTTAAAAAAACAATGAAATACCAAACGGTTGCACAAATGTTTAGAACCTAACTCTAAAAACCAGGATGTGTATATCCGGTTGGTGTTTGAACAAGAATAAATTTTATTCATCAACTTTTGTAGTTTGTTTGAATTCTGACTTTCTAGTATGTTCTAAAATAATTTTATAAAAGTAACCATGAACTTTATTTTAATGAAAAAGTGCGTGATTTAGACTATTTTGCTGATTGCTGCACTAAAATCATTATATTATGTGTTGCTGAATTTCGGATAGAAGGTTTTTTGTTAAAAAAAAATCTGAAGTTAATTCTGAATTGAAAAACTGTGTAGCTGCGTTTGGTATTATTGGAACTCACTGATCAATGAAAGATTTAAACTTGCTTAATAAGGAGTTAAAACCAAATTTGTTAAAAAGCTTCTCCTTCAAGTTATAAATAAGTTAACTAATATTATTATACTAAAGTATTGACTTCTTTTGCTGTTAATCTATAAATATTAGATAAAACCTGTAGTTTTTGATTTTAAGGTTTATAAGTTTTCGTATCTTTGTTAGGTGGCATTTAGTTTAAGTGGCCCAGATCTTGATGGCTGGGTCTAGCGTAGGGTAACAAATTTCCAATAGCAATAAATATCAAAAATTTAATTTCAACATAAGCTATATGAACATAAAACATATAAACATTTTAATCAAAACAAACTAAACTTCATGATAAAAAAATTATTTTGAGATTAGATTGTTTTTAAAATAAACCGTTACTTTGAAACAATAATAAACAAACATATTGATACAGATCAGGTTAATAATTGTCGGGTTAGACCAGGTTAGAAACGATCGGGTTAGAAATGATTGGGTCAAATCGGGTTAGAAATGATCGAGTTAGAAATAATCTTGTTAGAAGTGATAGGGTTAGAAGTTGTTGGGTTAGAAATGATTGTGTTAGAAATAATCGGGTTAGAAGTGATCTGGTTAGAAGTGATCGGGTTAGTAGTGATTGGGTTAGAAACGATCGGGTTAGGAATGATAGTGAGTTAGGAAGATAGTAAACCGTTTCTACCATTAGTTTAAATATCTGACTACAAAACAAAAGTTAAATATTTTAAACTTATCAGTTTATGAAAACGTAATTCTAATTTTTAGGCTAAATTTTTAATTTGAAATTGTACTTTGTTTAGTTAAAAATTTAAAAATTAGAAGCATATTAAATTACACATTTTATGTAATTTTATGTAATATATTAAATTTTTTCAACTTAGTAAGTAAAACAATTAAATATTTTAAAGTTCTCTAATTTATAACAATGTTTAATTTCAATTTAATCGCCTAAACAAAAACGAATAACTACAAAATATAAATGTGTTCTATAATATTGTAGTATTGTATTGTTCTTTAATATTGTAGTTAAGCATTTTTTTTAGTAATTTGTAATATCAAAAAAAGAATATTTATGTTTTGTTTATTATTTCTAATTTAAAAAATGTTAACTTAAATGTGGAACATTTGTCTAATTATACTTTTTGAAATATGTGCTGTTACAGTCTTTATATAAAATAAAACTTTAACAAGATCTTATCAGGTTTTAATAAAAATAATTGATTAGAAAAGGTTTTGTTAAATGCTTAAAAATGAGCAAACTTATTTTGAAGATAGTATATATCTGCGCAAAATTGATTATAGATGCTTTACAAATATACATGTTAAAGTAATCTTTAAACAATTATAAGCCAGTTTAGATACACATCTTTTGTAAAGTACAATTCGTATAAAATTAATGTCAAATTTATTTTAAATAAAACTAACTGCAAGGTTTAGTAAAATGTATATGAGCATACATCAATTTTCATTTGACGTAGTTGTGCTTATAAGTTCTAGAATGTATATATTACATTTTCATAAATAAGTTTGTAAATATTAATATTAAAAAGACCTTAAAATTGCAAATTGCTTTCAGAAAATGATTTATTACTTTAAATGTTTAAGTATACTTGTGGTGCATTAAATAGTTTTATGATTGATGTATTTGTAGTAGTTTTTAATAGTTTTATCGAGTTGTTTTTCTTGTAGCTTATAGCATAACTTAAATATTTCTTATAATAACAGTTTCAATTTTTTTTAAACTACTAAACAACAAATAAACGCTATTCATAAACTGTAGAGATTCATAAAATATGTTTTAGTATTTTAGAGTCTATCGTGTCATATCCTTTTTAATATCTTTCAATAACATCTTTAACTTTTTAAAATGGAATTTAAGTTTCAAATGTACTGTAAATTAGTTACAGTTTATTTGAAAAAATTTAAAAGTAAGTGTTAAAATCAAATTTACAAGTATAAACTTGTTTAAAGTAAACTTAAAACTTCTAAAAAGATTTTTTTGTAAGATATTGGTAATTTTTTATTTCTTAATTCTTTAAATAAATATACTATTTTATTTTTAGTAACACTAGTTATGGTTTTTTGATGAAATGTATTAATAAACAGTTATTGTTTTTAAAAATTTATTTTCATTGTTAAAGATAAGACAAACTTTCTATACAAGTGTTTAATAAATTAATAAACTTTAAAAAGTTTATATTTATAGTAAAAATTCAAAACAGCCGTAAATCCGGGGACAGAAAAATTCCAAATACCTAAATGCAAAATTTTAAAGCTTCGTTGTTTTATTTTTGTTGATGTTCATCTAAACTTAACTGCATAAAGTTTTTATAATGTGAGTTTATTTTAAACCGTTTAATGTTGTTTAAATAAATTTTTACTTCGACTAATTATTTACTGTAAATTTATTTAAAATAAAGTCTGATACTATTATAAGGCCTAAACTATTAAAAAACCGTTTAAAAGTTGCTATTAGCATCAACCTAAATAGTGCAACTAACATACTTGTTATATAAATTATTTTACCTTAAAGATTTCTTCAGATAAAAAAAAAAAAAACTCGAACACAGTAACAGCTTAAGTGTTGTTGTAAACAAGTTAAACATTAAAAGAAATTTTGAAGTGATATATCCACTTTACGTGTTAGTTACGGAGTCATTTTCTTTATTTACTTGCACTAATCCTATCACCCGTACATGATCTAAAAACTACTATTAGCAACTGGTGGTGCTAAGTAAATTTTTTGTTTACAATTATAGAAGTGAGTTTAACAATAAATAGAATCCAGAAGTTAGCTGAGGACATTGTTAGAAAAGTTTTAGTACCAACATTCAGTTATTAAGTCAAGTGTTAAACTCACTTAAGCTCAGTCTTTTCTCGATAGTTAAGAATAAAAGTTTTTAAGTATGTATATTTGATACTAGAAACCTAAACTATGTTAAATTCCGACCAACAAAATAATGAATAGACACTTATGTGTGTTTTCTTAACTTATTTATCACTTTTTTATATTGTCTTCTTAATTTTTATTTTTAAGTTTTTAACACCAATTTAACAAGTTATAACTTTTTTTAAAACTAATTCTCAAAAGTTTAAAGGTGAGAGGGAAACTGATTCAAATGCGTAACTAAATTTACCATAAAATAATTAGAGTTTGCTTATAGCTTAAAATTTTGTTACTTTTAAATTTCTTTACGATTTATTCACTTAAAGTCTATCTTGTTAAATCGTCTAATGTTAGACAAAGTTTTCAAAACTATACAGATGAATGTATTGCTACTGTTGGTGTTGTCTTAGTTAAATAATTATTAATTAGCTCATAAAACTACTGTGTAAGTATTATATACTTTATAGTTTAAACTGGAATGAATTTAGCTTAAAATTAACACTTTTAATTATTTTTTTTTCATAAGAACGGTCATTTTTAAAAATGTCCTTGAATTCTGATTTGACACATTATAATTACTTAACGGTTTAATAAGAAATTAGCTACACGTTGTTATAAAGCGTTTAAATAAAGTTTATTATACTTATTTTAAACAATCTAACAAAGTTACTAAGAAGAGAAGTTAAGCTGTTTTAATCAACAACATTTTAAAAGTGTTTTTCTAGATTTATCAAAACTAGTTATTATCACAATAATCTCTGTCATATTATAAATTAACCATGCAAAATTCTCATTATTTAAGTTTACTGTATAAACGCAAAGCTTTAACTTAAATATTTTTATAGCCTTTTTTATAAAGTTTTGTTATGAATTCAATCCTAAGTTAGTAATGACTATACTGGAAAAAATTGTTTTATTAACATTTTTTCCAAAGTATAAAGGTAAAAGTATTAAAAACACTAAATATAAAAGTTTAAAATATATTTTTTTCTGAAGTTGTTTAAAAATTGTATTTTAATTTTCTATGAATTATATATTTGAATAAAAATAGTATCGTGCTGGCTTCAAACGTAATTGTTTAGTTTATACTATAACAATAGGCAAGGTTATTAAGAAAACTAAACTAGAAATAAACAAACTGATTACAGGTTCTTAAGTTATAATGCTTTAAGTTTTTAATGCTTTATGACTTTTTTGTTTTCAATAAAGAAAAAACTTTATCAATATGAGTATGTAAATTAAGGTTGAAGTTTTACTTCGCTTTATTTTATTAGGAATAATTTATAGTAAATTAATTTATATACAAAATAAATGATACCAAAAAAGGTATCACAGGTTGTATTAATAAGTCAGTTTACTTTGCTGTTATTAAGTTTTTAAGTTAGGTTGATAATTTTTTTTGCTCTTTTCTCAACACAGTTTTTATTTAAAATCATTTCTGAAAAAAATCTGTACAACCTTAAAAATTGAAAACTTTTTTCTGAAACGTTTTGAGTTCAAAATAGTTTTGATTTTAGTTAGTAAAGTAGTTTTATCGATATATAATAAACGTAAATAAAAGTCTTGTTTGTTCAATTAAAATAAAAGTCTTGTTTGTTCCATAAAAAAAAATAAGGCTTTTGTAAACTAATACGCATGAGTTTATTAATCTAAGCAAAAATTAAATTTAATTTTTTTCATGTGTTGTCTATCTTATTTAAATCACAAGTCTTTTTATGTAAATATTTTTTTTCTATAAATAGAAAAAAATAAAACTCACAACACAACTTTTGTATTGCTCAAAAATAATTAAGCAGTGAGTAGCTCGGTATTGAAGATCTTTTTATATTCCAGGTCCTTTGAACATGTTTGTGAGCATAATTTCCATATTCCTGTCCAATAAATAAAATAAAATTAAAATATTTACTGAACAACTACATCATTATATTGTTTTAATAAAATTTTATCACTAACACTTAATTTTTCAACAAAGCAATATATCAGTTATATATATGTGTACATATTAACTGCACACGAATTTTTAAAAATATTATATTTTTTGTGCAATTAGCCGGTGGTTAACTTTTGAAATGTTTTGATTTAAGTGAGCAAGTGTTAATTATAGATAAGATATATCTAAAGATAATTGATCGCAAATGCTTTACAAATATATTTGTCGAAGCCATTTATTTGGAATTGTATTCTCGTTTAAGTATAAATCTATTAAAAAGTACATGATCTACACACTTTTAAATTTATTTTAGAAGCAAGATTGAAATATTTATATGAAAATTTTCTAGTTTGTATAGTAAAATTAAGAGTTTAAGACTGTATTATATATTGTGATTGCTCTCTTATCTCAGACCTTCTAAAATTCTATAAAGGGTAAGATCTTTTATTTAACAATATGTATCATAAGCAGGGGCGTCGCGTGGGGTGTTGCACTGCCGCAACTGCACCACCTTGAAATTTTTTAAGAAAAAAAAAAGTATCTATAACGTTTCGTTATTTTTTAGAACGAAATCTCTTTTAAAACTCCAATTTTGAAAACGACCATTTTGCCCACTTCACTGCCGCAAATTCTTAGCTGACTGCCGCAAATGAACTCAAAAAAGCAAATTTTTTTTTTTAAGATTTACCGCAAAATCAATATCTTGCGGTAAGTAAGTTAAGTTGAAAATTCCCTAAAACAGAACTTGCTTAAGTATCATCTACAAGCTATTGTAAACATAAATTGAAAACAAAGCTAAGCTACTGCAAAGTGCAAAGGATTAAACTTAAGTTTATATACCCACATGATATTTTAAATTTAAGAGTTCACTTCTATTAAAACGAAACAATAAAAGAACAAAACTTGTCATAAATTACATATTTTGAAAAAAATAGAAAAAAAACCTAAATCACCAAAGTCTTAAAAGTTTTATTTTTTATTTTAATCTGCATACATAAACTTAACTATAACTGATTATTGTTATCATAAAGTTAATAAAATGTTTAATTAAATTATATTTAAATGTAGAATTTGAATTCTGAAAAGAAAATGTTAAGAAGTTTATTATAAACTTCTAGTTTACTCATACAGAAAAATAATTCAGATTTATATTAAATAGAAATTAGTATTATTGAAACAGTCAAATATTTAAATAAAGTAAATAGACCTAACTTAGAAACTTTGATTACTTAGAGTAGTTTAACATTTTAGGAAAATCTAGTCTACTTTATATGACTTTCGGTTTAATTTTTTCATAAACAAAGCAAAAATTTTAGATAAAATTGTTGAAACATGGTTGCCTTGCCTCATAATCAGGATAACTTAGAAATTAAAAAAAAACTCAAGATGACCCAAGATAAATTAAAACAGGCCAAATTAGAAAAATGTTCAGGCTGATTAAAGCAGTTTTAGTTTTTTACTCTGAAAATAACAAGCTTATTTAAAATTAAAAATGTAAGTGTTTTACCCTATGGCCACATGAAAACTAACTAACCATTTTTTTACTGCTATAATGGTTACATATTTATAATTTATCTTTAAATTTATTGAAAAGTCAACAGCCTCACCAACCAAACTTAAAAAAGTTGAGCTCCTGATAAAAATACTGTCATCAATATGAAAAACAAGTTAAATTTAAATAAATAAAACATACCCTTAAAGAACTATTGAATTTTTAACCTCCAACAAAAAAATATTAAATTTAGGAAAAAAATTAATAAAAATCTTAATGTTTGTAAAAAAAATTGTGCAAAATAGTGAGGGGTGTATAGGCTCTTTTTTTTTATGTTGTTCTTATTTTAACTTTTTCAGAAAGCTAATAGTTACTCTTTAATAAACTTGAAATTTCCAATTAAACTTTTAGATACAACCGGTCAAAGCCAGAGAGTACAATGATTTATTATACAAGGAGCAAACCAAAACAGCAAAAAAAAAAAAACAATTTTACTGAAAACCTATATTCTCCATAATTTTTAAAGCAATTTTTATCAAACTTTTTCATCCTACTTTTTATAAAATTTTATACTTTTGTTGAAGAGAAGTTTTAAATTTTAAAGTATCAATATATATTTTTATATATACAAAAAAAATACTTTTGTTATAACTTTTTTTTCGTAGTGTTATGGATTTCTATTTTAGCAAATTGTTTTGTTTTATAAAAGAAACATCTAAAGAAACATTTTTAACCCTGTTTTAATTTGTGCCTCCCATAAGGAACCTTTTGTTGCCTTCGACTTTAGCCGGCTATATTTAAAAAAATGTTTTAATTTTTTTAAATCTGTAAAAAGCATCTTGTAGCTTAGTAACAACTACATAAAATAAGATCAAATTGTGAAAAAAGTGTTTCATCCCAACTCAAGGTCACTCAGGACAGTTTTTTGACTCAAAGAGTGGCAACCTTGTTTTTAGAGTGGCAACCTTGCTTTTTTTTTTTAATATTGAAACTGTTTATTAGTTTACTCTGTATAGCTAAAACAATTTTTTGTTGAACAAGGTAAATGCTATTTTTATAGCTTTTATAACTAGAACAAGATATATTTCATGCTTCTTTCATCAGTTGAATACTAAGCAATAAAAATAAAGTTTGAAATTTAACTTATATAGTGGAAATGCAATCAACGTAATTAATAATAATAAACTAAAGAGTAATTAACAATACATAAGTACTTATAATTACAATGCAACTAAAAAAATAATAATAAAACAGAGCAAAGCAACAACTTCTGCTCTGTTTTATTATTATTTTTTTAGTTGCATTGTAATTATAAGTACTTATGTATTGTTAATTACTCTTTGCTTTATTATTATTAATTACGTTGATTGCATTTCCACTATATAAGTTAAATTTCAAACTTTATTTTTATTGCTTAGTATTCAACTGATGAAAGAAGCATGAAATATATCTTGTTCTAAAAATTGAGTCGCATTTATACAGTTTGAAAGAAATTATTCTAATGTCAAATAATGTTTTATAACTAGGAAAATGCAGAAAAATACTAGTCAAGTAAATTGAACAGTTTCTAAGCTTAAATCATGCCAGTTATCAGAGTTAATAGAGGAAATTATGCCTGCAGTTAAAATTTTGTATAACATCATGCAATGCACAGACTTAACTGTTCAAAAAGTTAAACAACATTTGGAAACATTTCAAGCTGCAGTCAACAGTATAAGAAATTCAAGTAGTACAGAGAATGTTAAAAAAAGCCTTTCTTCTTCAGCAAAAGAAGTCTGTGATAGTGTCAGCTTCAACATCACTGAAAGGTTCAAGTTTTCAGGCTATTTAAGAATTTCGCAGTTATTTTTGGCAAAATATTTTACTGTTTATAAATCTTGTTTTCCTTTAAAGTTTATAGAAACAGTGAAGAAGTGTTATCCTGTAGTTGAATGTAAACAGTTAGAAAGAGAACTGTAAACATTTTATTCACGTACAGAAATGCATCAGGATGTTTTAGTGAAAATATTGTTATATCTTGAAGAACATAACCTGACTAAAATATTTAACGAGACTGCAAAGCTTCTTAGAATTTTGATAACTATTCCCATGACTAGTGTAGAAGCTGAAAGAACATTTTCATCTTTGAAAAGGATCAAAACATTTTTGAGAAACACCATGGGTCAGTCAAGGTTAAATTCTTTAAGTGTAAATTCAATTGCTAGGGACTTACTTAAAAACTGTACTAGTTTCAAGGAAGAGGTGATGGAGAAGTTTATCAACCAAAAGGAGAGAAGAATGAATTATAGTTACAAAGGTGAAAAGTAAGAGTTTAAGTATTTATGTTTGCAAAGTTAGAACTTCAGATTTATTTTTTAGGTTTTTATTCAGTAGTAACCATTTTCTGTACTAAGCAAGTTTAGTTTTTCTTTAAAAAGTTATAATTTCTACATAAGATTTTCTTTGTTTGTAGACTTTTTAATTTACTTGCCAAGCTTCATTATGCATTCCTTTTTTGTTTAGTTAAAAATAGGTAAAAATAATATTTTTAGTTTGGTATTTAATCCAATATTTTTCAAGTAAAGTTGAAGCTAAAATGAAATATTATTATACTTGCTGTGTTTTCTATTAAAATATAAGTTTGTTTTATCTAAACTGTAAGCTACTTTAAGTTTTAACTTTAGAGCCTTTGTAAAACTTAATATTATTTAGTTTGCTTGTTTTACTTTTAAGTTTTTTACTTAGTCAAACTTGTTTTTTATCTTAATTGTATTTTAAAATTCTTTAAAATTTATTTACTGAGTAATGTAAGTTATTCTTTAAAAAAATTTCAATTTGTACACAACATTTTATTTGTTTGTAGACTTTTTAATTTACTTGCCAAGTATAAATATATTTTTTTTAAATTAAATATTAGTAAAATAAATATAAATAATATAAAAAGAATGATGTTTAATTAATCCAGTATTTTTTAACTAAAGTTGAGGCTAAGAGAAATATTATTGCATTTGCTGTATTTTATTATTATAATATTAGTCTGTTTAATCTAAATTCTAAATTGTAAGTTAGAGACTTCGTAAAATTTGATATTTATGAGCTTGCTTATTTTACTTTTGTGTTATCAACTTAGTAGTCAAGCTGTTTTTTTTCAAACATCAACAGTTTTAATTAGTTATAAGTTGATACTCGTTTATTTTTTTAAATATTTAGCAGTAAATAAGCAATTATTTTCTACTTAGTAAAATAAATTTTACTTAAAACAAACTTGCAGTTTGTACAAAACCTTTTTTTTGTTTTGTTTGTAGACTTTTTCATTTTCTTGCCAAGTCTAATAAGACATTTATTATTTTGTTAAATCAAACATTAGTAACATAACCATTCTTAGTATGATGTTTAATCAAATATTTTTTAAATAAAGTTGAGGCAAAAAAAAGAACTAATAAAGTTGCTGTATTTTTCAATATAATAAAAATTTGTTTTGTCTAAATTTTTTCTACTGTTAGTTTAAACTTTAAAGCCTTCTTAAAAATTAATACTCATAAGTAAGTTAACATTTTTTGATTCTTTTAAATTACTTAATTTTTTTTTTCGATTCCTATATTTTCTTTAATTTTCAAAGTATTTAACTTTTTTTTTAAATTTATTTTCTTAAATAATTTTTTTTTTGAAAAAATATTTTTTTTATTTTTTAACATAGTTTCCCAAATTACATTAGCAATTTAATGTAATTGTTATAGAAAAAAGTCTTTATTTAAGATAAAAAAGAGTTTTAAAGTAGGGGATTTTTTTAAAATTCTGCACCACCTAAAAAATATACCACGCGACGCCACTGATCATAAGTACGTAAAGGATTAGTCACTTTATCAAAAAATTAAAAAGTTATAAAAGTTTATTTAAAAGTTAAAAAGTTTTATTAAAAAAATTTGTAAACAAAAATTTCTAATCAGTTTTTGTTGAACTCGTTGTAAGTGCATTTAAACTTTGCACCAACGTTATACTTATATTTAGAATGTTGAAAACAAAAATTTAAATTTAAAATGGTCAAAAAACATTTTTTGTAAGAACAATATAAAGTTAAATTTCAAACCTTTTTTTATTACTTTTAATTTTTTGAATTTGATAAATACTACATCATTATATACTAAATCATGTATAAACTTTAAAATGAGATAGATTTAAAATCATGACTTTTTTTTTTGTTTTAAGATGTTTGCTGTTTCATAATAACTGTTATTAATTGCTAATTGATTGTTTGTAAACAATTATAGTGCTTTTACTGCTTTTAGAATTTGTAAATGTAATTACTAAAAAAAAGGCTCAGTACAGCTTAATCAAAAATGATGTTAGTATGATTAAACTGTTATCTTTTTTATGTTTTTACTGTTAATAAATATCAAGTATATATTTAAGCATACATAAAAATGCATTTAAAAATGCACCTTGAAAATTAAATGTCGAAAAATAAACTTATTCATATTGGCACGAAATATTTTTTTGCACATTTTTTCATTTGAGGAACTTTTAATTTGTGTTTTTAAAAAACCTCTTTTATTAAAATTGTAATTATAAAATTTTATTTTGAAGTTTTCTAAATAACTTTTTACTATTTAAAAAGTTAACCAAAGATCAAAATTGTTATAAAATATAAAAAAGTATTTTTTTAATTCTCAGTTTTAAAAGTTTTAGATAGAAGTTTCATTTTTAGGATTTTAAGTAAATTCTTGAAACTTAAATTTTAGTTTCTTTTACGAAAATTACTAATAAACTGTCCAAAAAAATATTTACAAATATTGAATATAAATCAGCAATTAGACTTCTATAACGTACTGTCCATTTAGTACTTTCAAAAATAAATCAGCAAAGTTAGCAAATCAGCAAATAAAAAATCACAAAAGTTACAAAACTGCCCTTCTTTGGAACAAATTATAACTTGTGTGGCTATATAAGTTTTTGTGTAATATAAAGTGCATAAAATCGATTAAACTTTACGATAAAGAATAAAACTAATTTTAGTTTGTCTATAAAATCTTAAACTGCTTTAAAATTTTATTTTAATTTTTATTAAACAGAATAGTAAGTTTAAGTTAAATTTTTTCATAAACGATTTGTTCAAGAAATTTTTTTGACAATTTGTATATTCTTGTATATTAGGTTTTAGAATTAATTTAATGGTAAATTTTAGTAAATTAACAAGTTTATTAATTTCATTGTCAAAGAAAACGATCATAACTTAGAAATTGATTATTTGTTTTCAAAAAACCACTAATACTTCAAGTTTAAGAATTTAAAATATTATGGTGTTTTTTAGTTTATATGATCGACGTTTTCTAACAACTAAATAATTAAAACTAACGAATTCTTGCGAAAATGCAGTGTAATTAAAGATTTAAAAGCTAAATTGAGATAAACTAAAAAATTTAATTATTTTAGAAAATAATCGAAATTTTAAAGCAAATTCACGCTTCTACAACGATAAACGTAATTCTATAACAAATTTATTTGTTTTTTAACTTTTACAATATAATTTAGTTTATACTAGAACTGTATGTATCCAAAACATTTTTTTTAAGCGGAAACTTGAAAAACTATCGCCCAGTTTTTAGTAATCGACCCTTTACTAGTAAAAAACTCATTTAGATTTTTGTCATTTTACTAATTAATGCTGCCCATAATGAACAATATTTTCTATTTTAGGAAATTA
Organism: Thalia democratica; assembly: GCF_965202585.1. Lineage (NCBI taxonomy): Eukaryota > Metazoa > Chordata > Thaliacea > Salpida > Salpidae > Thalia > Thalia democratica. Next base: position 20,962,332 of record NC_139168.1, read on the forward strand.
AAAAAAAAAATTAACGAGAATTCGTCGAGTCTTATCAAACTTGATTGATTGGAAGCGTTTTTTTTTTAGTTTACAAAATGAGCAAACTTTGTCGATACATAGTAGATATCTACGCATAATTGATTACAAATACTTAAAAACTGTAGATTTTAAAGTACTTTTTTATGAATTATAAGCTTGTTAGATAAAAATCTTTAGTATAATCCAATCGATATGGTATTAATATCGAATCTAAAATGTACAGATAGACTAGAAATGAATATGCGAATTATATTAGGACGCATATAATCTAGTGTTAGTTATATCTTGTCGAAAACTATTTATTATTAGAAAAATTAATTTTTAATGTTAGTGCAGCTAATATTTTAGTAAAACAATAATTAAACTACTAATTAGGTAAAAAAAATTAAAATAATAGTTAGGTTTGCCCTAATTGTATTGCTGGCTTTTAACCAGCTTTTAAAATGCAACTATGTACGTATAAATTATTTTGTATTCAAGTGTCATTCATACATTATATTTTAAAATACGGCAAAGGTTTATAAGTGTCGCATAATAAACAGAGATATAAGGATTCTATATATTAATTCTTGTTTATTAAGCTTTGATCGTAAAATATCAAAGTACAAAAACAGTTGAAGAAAAATTTTAGAATATTTTTATATTAACAATTTTAGACAAGTTTAAAAACATTTTACAACACACTTTAAAAGATTCTGTTTTGTATAAACTATTTCATATAGCACAAAAACTAAGAGAGCTAATTAAATAAAAAATTTCTAACCAATTAAGAAATCTAATTAATATAATGGAGTCATTAACTGTTGAACTACTTACTACGTGAAAATCTAATTTCCAATATACTACAATCTACATATACATGTCTATCTATTTTACCAAAGTAGCCTTCAAAAAGTATAACCTTGTAAAAATGACACTCTATAAGAATAACGACTCTGTAAAATCTGACACCCAAACCTGTTTGAAATGAAGCGATAAGCAATAATAACCTTTTTTTAGTATAGTTTATAGTATCTTTTTAAGGTAAAAAAAAGAGTTAAAACATTTTTTTTAAACGTCATAGTATTTTTCATTACTATTTTTCAATAAATACAAATAAGCTGTTTAAAACTTAGTTATTTATGTATTTCATCAACATCACAAAGCTAAATAAATACAAAGTGTAAATATATCAACTTCTCTATTTCTAAGGTCTACCAGACAACATTGCTGTTTAAAATAATTTTTGTTTTGTAATAAATAGTTTATGTTATTTGTAAACAATTTATTGCTCTTAACTTATTAATTTTGAATACAAATTGATAAATTCTGTTGTGGATAATTTCTTGATTTAACATGGTTTGTAATAGAGCAAAAGGTTAAATCTATAAATTATAAAACTAATATGAAATTTATGATTTATTTCTTTAAATAGTTATTTTATTCTAAGGCGCATTAAACTTTTATGATTGACAACGTTTTTGTTGTCTATTATTTTTTGGCAATCTCAGAAGAGATCGAAAACTCTAGTAGCTTGTTTTTTAACATGTTGGAAAACTTAAATTGTTTTGACATGATTAAAAGTTTTAGAGTACTGATAGACCAATCAACCTTATTAAGCTACAAGAAGCTTTATTGATTAGAAACTAAAGTGTACCAGAAATATTCTGGATTTTTAGATTGTAGAACCTTTTCTATAAACGGTTTAATTTTTTAAAACACTTAGTAAGTGGAAGTTTTTATAATTTTAGATAAGATTCAAGCTGTGTTTTAATTGTCTTTTAAAAAAAGAGGGCTATTCAGTTTTAACTGTATTTACGTCCTACTAAAAAATGATATCAATAAAACTTAGTACTCTCAAAAATGAATTCAAAAATGCTTTAAGTTACAACAATCTACTACAAGTTACTACAATCTAACGAAAGATAACGTCGTAAAAAAATCAATTACGGTGTTTAAATCTATTAACTTCTTGTTAAAAAAGTTAAAATTGTCGCTAAGACACAGTTTCTTATATAGCTTTAGTATTTTATATCAATAGTTTAAAATAATACTTAATTTAAATGCTCAACCACATAAATTTTCTAATCTCATCTGTTAATATAAAAGAAATAACTGGCTTAACAATTTAATTTCATGTTAATTTAATGCATATACAAGTTTATGACAAATTGTACATATTTTGTAAAAAGTATACAATATTTTTAAAATTGATGTTATTAATGATCTAGTCAGGTAGGTTTTTTTAATCCTTACAACTATAATTATTTGTTATTTTTGTAAAGCAACATCACAAACCTAATTACAAAACAAAAAGTAAACATGAACTTCTCTATTTTCTAAGGTCTTCCGGACAAAATAGCTATTTGAAATATTTTTTTTTGTAATAAATGTTTTACGTCATTTAAATCAAGTTATTCCTCCTAAAATCTTAAACTTAAAAACAAATCGATGTATTCTGTTGTGCTAAATTTACAGATTTAACATGGTTTGTAATAGAGCAAAAGGTTAAAGCTTTATATTATAACACTAATATCAAAATTATGATTTATTACCTTAAGTAATTAGTTTATTTTATAGCACATTAAACTTTTATGATTGACAACGTTTTTTGATGGCAATTATTTTTAGGCATTTTCAGTAGAGATTTAAAACTCTAGGTTTTTGTGTCTGAACATATAGGATAACTTCAATTGTTTTTGACATGACTGGAAACTTTAAAATATCGATAGACCAATCAACCTTATTAAGCTACAAAAATTATTAATGATTAGAAACTAAAGTTTATCAAATTTTTTTTTGACTTATAGATTGTAGAAACTTTTTTACATTTATTCATTTATCTAAAACATTTAGTAATTATAAGTTTTTATAACTTATGATAAGAGACAAGCTATGTTAAAACTTTTTTTGAAAAAAAATGACTATTCGGTTTTATTTGTATTTTAATGTCTGCTACAAAATAATATCAATAAAACTTAGAATTCTTAAAAAAGAAATGAAAATTTTAGAGAAGTTATTACAATCTAACGTAAGATAACGTCATAAAAAATTAGTTATAATGTTTAAATCTAATAACTTGGTGAAAAAAGTTTTAATTGCCGCTAAGACACTGTGTTTTATATAGCCATAATGTTTTACAATGTAATCCGTCAATAGTTTAAAACAATAATTAATTTAAAGTTTTAACTTAAAAATTTTCTAGTCTCATCTGTTAAAACAAAAGAAATAACTGGCCTATCAAATTACCTTTATGTGATTTCAAATCAAGTATAAATTTGTGATTAATTCTACATATTTTATAAAGTTTGTACGACAATTTTTTAAATTGATACTATAAATGATCTAGTATGATAGATTTTTAAATTTTACAACTATAATTAACCTGCGTACTTAATTTGTTAAAAAAAAAACTGCGAAATATTCTAAGACTAACAATCTCTTTAAAAAAAAAGTTTTATATATACTTTCAAGGTTATCACAGGTAAAAGTTTTTTTTTTGGTCAAAAATAAATCTTTAACCAGAGTTAAATAATAGTTTGGTAATAAATAAGTAAAAACTTTGACAATTTTATTTGTGGAATATGTTCTTAATATAAAAAGTTAGTAAGGCTTGCAGGTTTGCAACTGAGCTATAAGCAGATTCTGTTTTATAAGAATAACGTTTGTAACTAATTGTTTTTTATTTTTAAATTACAGTAAATTTCACTTGAACTTTATGAACATGTACAACTACTTAAAAAACTATTTTTTAAGTTTTATTTCAAAAGCTTGATAAAAAGCTTAATAGTGAGTATATTTTCACTGCTTTAATACTTACATAATGCATTTTATCTCATCATCTAGAAATTCTTACAATAACTTTGATAAGAAAGATACTGTTGTGAAGGTATCTAATCATTTAGAGTAGTGTTGTCAACTTATTTTTGTTAATTTTTTTACTTAGCACTAGTTATACCATCAAACATATACTACTTTACTTTTTTTATTATATTGGCCGTATAAAATATAAATTTAGGTGTCATGTAGTAATTAAACTTTTAATATACAATTAGATATATAACTTGAAATATATTTCACAAAATTTTATACTTGAGATAATTTTTATTGAAAGATAAATTTAATTTAAAGTTTGATATTTACATGTTAATATTTATTGTTTGTGGTTTCCAGTTATTTTACAACCAAATAATCGTTATCACATTTAAGTCTATCTGATAAACATTTGTGACAAAATAGTTATTACTTATTTTTTATGTATAAAATGTTTATACGTTAGGTTTTCTTTCTTAAAAGTAATTTTACTTAATTATTTAAAATAACTAAAAGGCTTAAAGTTTGAAATTTTAAATTTTAACATTTTTACTTATTTAATTTAAAGTTGGTTTTACGGTTAAAGTTAATTTTTATTTCAATGAATAATTGGTTTTAAGTTATATATAATTCCAGACACGTTAAATTGATTAAACTTAATGGTAGGTTAAAGTTTTAAACTCTAATTACATTTTTTTGGAAAGATTAATTTATCGTCTTAAACAGTATACAGATTTTAATGTTTTTTTAAACTTAAAAGATATTATGATTGCCTAAAGTTTTATAAAAGAATTTTCTATGACCAATATTAAGATTAATACAAAGTTGACGTGAATGATATTAGTTTTGCTGAAAATACCGTTAATAAAACTTTTGCTTATAACTAAGCATAACTTAATTAATTTTGCCATATAATGAAATATTTTCATGTTTGTAAAGTATTAACGTACAAGTTATAATTATGTAGTAAGTAGTAATTATGTATTATTAATAAGTAGAAAAAAGTCTATGGAGAGACAATAAAAAGTATTTAATTAAAGCATTTTAAAATCAAAGAAAGTTAAGTTGAGTTTAGATATTTTTTAAAGTACAATTAAATGTAAAAACACTACTATATTACTCACTAAAAAAGTTTGCATGTCAAAATACTTAAAATGCATAAAAAACTTAACAAACTTTGTTTCATATACTGTTTTATTATTATTTTAATACTATAATCATTATTGAAAACACTTACAACATAATTATTTTAGAATTCAAACTAAAAATTTAGACAATGAAAACAACTGAATTTAGTTTACAGACTAAACAGTAAAATGTATTACGAAAATTTTAACTAAAAATAAAGAAGATATTATCTGTGAACGTTTTAATAAGGAAAAATTATTTTTGCAAGTCGCTAATCTAGTACGGTTTTTGTACAAAAGTAGTGACCCGACAGACACTATTTTTTAAGTTCTTAACACCTACTAGTAGTATCTGCTGGTGCTAAGATATCTTTTTGTTTGCTGTTAGTCACATAAATTTAACGACAAATAAAACGAAAGTTAGTCAAGGTTGTCGTTTCAAAAAGGAATTGTTAATAGACTAATTACAAATTAAATGTTTTGTTAATAAATGTTGGTTATATTGAGGTTAATGAACAAGTATAATGTTTAAAAATACACATCGTGTTATAATTTTAGCATTTAATAAAAAAATATACAATAAATAGTTTATATAGAAAAAAGTTCTAACAAATATGCAAAGTAAACAATACATATTTTTTTAATAAATTTTACTTCTATTTAAAACATGCGTACGTTTAATAAAATGTTTAAGCATGTTCAAACTTAAGCAAGCTAAATAAAACCTTTTATTAAGCTATTATTGATATAGCTTAATAATTATAATAGTTTTCAAATGAGAAATAAAACTACAGATAAGGTGTTTTTTCTTTGTTTAAGAATACTATGTTTTGATATACAATTGTTTTTTATTCAGAAAGAGCTACAGCATTTATCATGTTAGTGTAAAGCTAATATTATTCAATTGAAAATATTAAAAAATTAAGTACTAAAAATTATATTTAGAATATATTTAAGTAATTAAAACATGAAACTTATACTATTGAGTAGACTAAAAAATCTTTATAAATAGCTTGTATAAAGTTTTCAAATAAGAATGATACATTAGTTTATGTATCATTCTAATAATTTTAGTAAGTTATAGAAACATTAAAAGCTTAATTGTATAGATTCCACCATGGGGAAAGGTGTGAATTAAATTCGAGGTAAACAAGAATTAGATATACTATATTCACGGATGTCTAAAATCAATTATGCAACTAAAATTTGCAGAAAATACACGTTTCTTCCTTAATTTGTATAAATGTTTGTTTAAAGCTTAGTTACTATTTGAATAAAACTGTAAACAAGATTAAGCATAAAGTCAAATTTATAAGCTGGTAAGTTTTACGAAAAATTTTTAAATTCATGATTTAACTAGGTTAGAAAAAAAAAACTTTAAGTTTAAAAGTCATTCATTTACATAGTTGTTTATGTTTACATTAACACGAAGGCGACCAAACCTTAAAAGTATTTATTTTTACTCTAAATAAATATGGTTTATATCATATTTTTTGTTTTGGATATAATATATTTTCTATTACAATAAAAGCTTTGTGGTCGGTTAAAAATTAAAATTGATTATTTTTCTAGAATTTAATTATCAAGATTTGATATATTTTTAACAAATAAAAAGTTGTTAAATAATTTTTTTAACCATTCTAGATAGAAAGAAACAACTAGAAATACTCACACTTTTTATATCGGTTTTAGCTTTTAATTTCTTTACTCGTTATTTCTTTTAAAGCTTAATAAAGTCCCAGTAATTCTTCACTCATGCAAAAACTATAAAAATAGAACTTTACATGCTTAACAACAGTAATTAAAACATAAATAAGATTATTAGTCTGCATAAACCGTTCTTTTTAGTTTCAAAGTAATTATTGAAATATTTAAAAAGGTTGCAAAAATTTGTTTAAGGTGTGCAGATAACTAAGTTTAGGAATAAAAAAGTATGTTACATATATAATAAACTTTTTGAAAATAGTAACTAATTTCAGAACAAAATAAAACAAAATCAATCTATTTAAAAAACTTGCGTATAAATATAAAGTTTTTATTTCAATGTAAAAATTATGGCTTTTTAAAAACAGCATAAAAATCCTAAAAATTTTTTTTTTTTTAATAGAAACTAAACTCATCCATAGATGTTATTTGTGCTATTATAAACAGTAGAAATAACTCTTATTAACCAATAATTGTATATACGACTTTAACTAATTCCACTTTAAAACTTCATATCTCTAAAAAATTAACCAAGCTTTTTATGTATCTCAATAGAAAAGAGGATAATTTTCGACACACTTAAGACTTTAGTTCAGATGTTTTTTATAAACACACTTAACATGAAAGGAATGTTTTGGAAGCTGAAAGACTACTTATCAGTGCTAGCTTCCGTGTCAACTAGTTGATACGTTTTTTAATCTAGTGTGCCACATTTACTTTAGTGAAACTTTAGAAAAAATACTGCAAACGTGTCGGTTACGGGCAGTGCCAAGACAAAACCTTGTTTATAAAAAATAGATTGCTTTAGTGATAAATACGTACGTGTTAAATTAAACTTTAAAGTTGAACGAATGATTGAAAGTTAGTTTAAGTTACAAAAGCAATGCATGAAATATAAAAAAGTGTTTTTTTTTCAAGTTTTTACATTTATATTTTTCTTTCGAAGATATTAGTTTCCAAAATTAAATTCTCAGCTAAAATTCAGAAAGTTAAGCGTAATGCATATATTAAATATTTTTGTTTTATAAATAGGTTTTTATAACTTAGCAGGTTTTGTTTCTACACAAGTCTGATGTATTTTGATGTTTTAAAATTCTTTGAAATTAAACAAACTAGTTAATTTTTGCTCATATGAAACGGAAAAGTCGAAAAAATTAAGGTTAGCCGTTGTTTTGATTCACAAGTTGAACATTTATTTATGCATACCAGTTATTTAAAGTTTTTATGCGTAAAAATATTTAATTATTAATTGCATAAAAGTTTTCAGTTAAAAGTGTACTGTTTTTCAAAAAGAACAACTTTAACTCGTAGATAAAACTTATCTATTCAAAATACTACAAATGCTTAACAAAATTTTTTGTTGCTTTATTAATTTTTTATACAAATGTTTTTGAATAATTTAACTAAAATTAAATCTGATGACTTTATATAGAAATGATATTCATTTTAATGTATTTCAAATAGATAAAATCTTGTTCAGATATTTTTCAAATTGTATGATAGCATCAATACATAGTCTTTATCTCAATTTATCTATTGTTAATACTTGTTGATAATACCATACATATTACTTTACTGCATAAAATAAAAGATCAACTAAATTGTATTAATAAAATACAGCTTACTTTAAATAAATTAGAGCATAACTATGCGATTAAAAATTTTACAGATATTGGCATCCATGTCAATATTAATAGCAATTATTTGAAAAATTGTAAGTAGAAATTTTTAAAAACTATGTAGCATAAACTTTCTACAGACAGTATTTTGTTTAAAACAAATTGTTAAGAATTTAAACTAAATATGGCTTTTATATGAATTTAGTAATCATTTTCTTTAATAAATAAAAAACATATTTTGTTCTAGAAAAAAACGTGTTTTTAAAATAATTTTATTTATTTTTAAGTTATCGTCATCTTTGAACTCAATTTCTTTTTTTAGGAGAGCTTTTAGTCAAAACAGGATTTTAGCAAGACTTTTTCATAAATCTAAAAGTTGTGATCGTTACTAGTTTTTAACAAAAATAGGCTGCTAAAATACCTAATTGTAGTTTTGTTTGTTCTAAACAAAGCATCCGTATTATGTATTGTAGATATATTTAAAGATAAACTTATTTTTTTGATTTTTAAGCTAAAACGTCTTAGTTTTCTAGTTGTGCTTTAATTACAATGATTTCTTGCATTTACGCTTAAAAGGAAATTAGTTACAGCTAGTTATAGAATCAAAAAATAGTTTTTCAGAAATACTTATTTCTGTTTGACTAAATTAACTAAGCTTAAATAAAATCTAAAAGTAATAAAAGAAGAGAGTTTTAGTTAGGAACATTGTAATCATAATTCATAAAATGTTTAGGGCATTTTCTATTAAAGTAACATAAGAAAAATCTTATCAAAAGTAGTAATTAAACCATCTTTTACACTTTAATAAAAACAACTATAACTATTGAACTGACGTGTAAGATTAACATGATTAGTTGTTATAAAACTATTTAATATTTAAAGGAAATAGTTTGCTAATAAATAAGTTCACTGGAAAATATAATACTAACAAATTAAAACATTAGTATTTCATTTTAAACTAACACATGTTTCTGTGTGTTAACAAGTTAACTTAAAATTTAAACCTGTTATTAATAGTTGTTATTTATATATTTTTGGTTTGAAAAAAAAATATTTAAAAGTGCTTCTAAAATACTTAAAAAATATAAGAACGTTAATTTTATAACATAACATGGCGTGTACAGACTAAATGTTGTTGAAAGCTAATCTTATGTAACTAGTTTATCTTGAAAAGTTTTATAAACTGTTTTATACAATATAACTAAAATAATAACGTTTAGTTTGTTTGATATTTCAATTATATTTGAAACACATTTAGCTAGAGTTTTCTTACCTACTTTACTTACTTTCTAAAATACTTACCTACTTTCCTAAATGAGTATATCTGATTATTAGTTTTATTCAACGTATTAGGAGTGTCTCTTTAAAGTACAAAAGTACAAAAGTAAGTAAAGCATAAACTTAAAAGTTAGATTTTTTCACTTAGTTTATTAATAAGTTGATAAAATTTTTTACATATAAGTAATGCTGTAACAATATAGTTATAACCATAATTTTGTTCTGAAAACTTTTAAAATGAAACAACAATTTGATACACAGAAAAAAATTGACACATGTACTGTAGAAATCATTATATAATTAAGTACAGGTGTATGACTTCAACGGAATAAAAGCAAATGTTCATTTAATCACGTCAATCAAATTTACTTGCTTTCATTAAATATGAATTTGTCATTTTCAAAACACACTTATGCCCCTGCAACTGCACTTTTGTAGAAAATAAAGACGGGTTTATCCGTTTTGAAGTTTGTTGTTAAGATATTAAAAGTTAGAATAAGCCGATCCCCAAAAATAAATTCAAAAACTACTGAGTAGGTTTGCTAAGATTTTAATTAAAAAATGTAAAAGCTTACGTTAAATTAAACTTACGAATTACAATTTTGATAAAATCCTAACATGTATATTTAAGTATATACAGTATACCTCTTTTTTTTTAATATTTAAAGCTTTTACTATAAAAATACTACTGTGTAAGAAGAAGAAAAAATATCAAATAATAAAATATAAAACTAGTTGATCACGACTTAAATCAGCTAATTTAAAAGATTGTATGCAAGGTTTTGAATGATATTTATTACAAAAACTTTGCTTATACGAGTATACACTAACTTAACCATACAAATAGTATTTTGGGAGCCGAAAGATGAAACGAATTTAGAATTTTTTCTTCAATATCTTATATAAATTTTGTAAGACAGAACAAAAATAACATAACATCATAGTCAACGCCTTTACAGTTAGTTTCTACTTATGATTGTTTAGCAGATTTTTTTTAAAGAGCTTTTAATTGTTATAGACACAAAATAACTTTAAATAAAAAACTTTTAAGAAAGCTAACGAATTAAAGTCTTCGGAACTATTACTTACAGCGTCAAGAATTTAAAAAACTTACTTTATACTTTCAAACACAAATAAACTAACATTAAACTATTTATTAAGATTTAAACATGTTAGTTTTGAAGCTTTTTATTATTATAAGTAAAAACCATTAGACAGGGCTAAAAATTAAACGTTAACAAAAATTAGAACTATGACGTTTATTGAAACAAATCTTGCTATAATTATAAGTATCTCAATAAAAGTAAAATCTTTTAAGAAGATTAGTCCAGTTATTGGCGCCTAATAATTTATACAAGTACTTATAATATTTGTAAACTTTCAAGCATAAAGTACTTTTAATCGTTTTAAGGCAACCAAAATTTTCGAAATTTTTTTTATTTTAAATGATAAGTTTTTTTAAAAACACTAATTTATAAAAACTAAAAGGACTGTAAGATGCAGTTTTGTTAAGAATATAACATAAGTATTTCGATTGTCAAAATTTTACACTCAAAAACCTTTATATTTAATAGCTTAGGTATGAGAGTGTTAATAAAAATATTAGTAAGCATCTGAATGTTTTTGTATATTAACAAAGTAAGCAACCAAATTATTATTTGTAAAAATGGGTGTCATAAATTTTTAACATATCATTTACCTTTAAGAATGTCTATGTTGCATTATGTCTAAAACAAGTTACTAGTTATAAATCGAGGAAAGACATAGATTTGTTAACTTTTAACAACTAGTCGTTTAATAACAAACTCAAAACCGGTATAACAATATTTGAATACGTAAAGCTGCTTAATTTTTTTTATTAACTAAAATTATTTTTAAGATGTAAAAACAAAATAAAGTTAAATAGTCTTATACATACGTAAAGTCAACATCTTTACAGTGTAAAAGCAATTAACTTTGTATTTCTTAACAAACTATCCTTGAAGTTTTAAAGAATAAATTACTAGAATCGAGTTTAACATGATTTATTGCTATGTAGGTGTCAATCTCAAACAAATTAGCAAAATTAGAGCACATTTTATATGTTAATTTTTGTATGTAAACAAAAATTAAGGAGACAACATTTTGTTTACATTCTAAGATAATCGTACCTAACAAAACTAAATAAGGTGATTATAATTTTATTTATTAATCCCTAACGACTTTAAAGAAAACAATAGATAGCAATCTGTTTACCCGTTCAAGCAAATTACAAACAAAAAAACTGGTTTGATTAATTTTATGGCAACACAAACACTTACACATACTTATTAGCGGATTAATAAGTTGTTCATTGTACTTTGCCCTGGGGTCAGTTGAATATTTTGCGGTGATGAAATTATTAATCATTTTTATTATATGAGTAGAATAACTTGAAGTCGGATTATCATTGTTTTTAACACGGGTGTATTGTCTTTACTTTTATATTTTTAATTAAGTGTATCCATGCACTTTAATATAAGATAAAATTAATCTATATCATTTTTTGTTTTATTTTATGTATTGAAATATTTCTATCCGTTTTCAAATGCAAAAATAATTTATGTCTGTTTTTATTCTATTTTGTAATTAATCTTTAATTCATCTATTGTTGTGGTAAAAGTGTATTATGCTTAAGAAAATAAGAACGTTTCAAGTCTGGAAACTTGAACTAATCAAACTTTTTAAATACAAGTAACGTGTTTTTGGTGAATAATTTTTTACTTAGTAAAGTAAAACTTACTAATTGAAAGTGTTTCGTTTTAATGATTTTATGATACATTTCTAAATTGATAATGTTCAACAATAGTTACATCTTCATTTAAAACATTACAACTAACAATAGTATAAGTTTTATTGAAAAGCAATGTACAAAATAAAGTCAAATACTTAAAAGTATTTAATCTATAAAGCATACAACTGTAAAAATAAACTTGGTAAGTAAGCTTCTAATTTATTTATGCTTATTTGTATATACAATGTTGTTAAATTTTAATATAGTTAGTAAGGTTAGTTTTTAAAGAAAAAAACTTAAATATGTTAAGTTTTGTGTATTCGAGTTTTAGTTTAACTCCTTGCATATGCTTGTTTTATAAAAGGTGGTAAGAAAACAATCCTTGCTTATAAATAGCTTAAGTTAAAGTAAAACTAGAACACCGTTTTATTTATAAAAGCTAATGATTACTAGCTTAACTTTTGTTTTATTTGATAACTTTTTTTACTAGAAAATAATATTATTTAAAAATATTATTTTTATTTTTTCTTAAATAATTAGTTATTTTTACTATATTTTAATTATACATTAAATACTCATGCTGTTTCGATGTCATTAACGTAAAAGCATTACATTTCTTATATATTAAAAATGATAAATCAAATTGCAAAAGACTTTAGCAAATAAAAAAACTATTACAAACAACCTTTAGTAAATATTAAATTTTAAATACAATGAAAAGATGATGATTTTAATTTAACTTCACTTAAGTTACCATCACAAAAACAAATTTAAAAGATGACGTTAATAATAAATCATTTAATTGCAGTTTACATCAACACTCAAATGTTAACTATTATTAAACTTTTTTTTTTATATTAATGATGTTTGTTTTGCACACGGCTATTAGAATACTCCTTTATTTAAAGTTATATTTCCAAACCACATTTTTATGTTTGTTTACTGCACAACTGTTATCTTTACATATTATGCACTATTATCTTTGAAAAGCATCTATAAATAAAAAGGAAATATGAATTAGTTTGCAAAGCAAGTTTTATTTTGATAAAAACAATTTATTCAAAAGTTATAATTTAACAGTTTAATAATTTATTACAACAAGCTAATATAGCATTATGTTATTCTATATCGTCATTAATTAAGCACCAATAAACATCCATATAAAGCTTAAACACAACTTCCTAGAAAATTATGTTCCTAGAAAAACTTGTTTTTTTTTTTTTGCAGACACTTATATTTACGCTTCCTAGGATTTTAACTGCCATCAGCTAATTGCTAATAAACTGTGTTTAATTTATTTTAACAACAACATTGATAAGTATTGTTGCGATATGCACACGTAATAGTTGTCTGCACCCTTTTAAGTGATCACAATCTTATTATCTTCGCTGCCTGTATGTTATCTTTGTGTATTACCTGCTACCATCTCCTTAAAATCGGATTAAATTTTCCTTGCCGAACATGTCATGGAAATGTTTTTTCATCCTTTTAGTTTTCAGAATTCTAGACAGTATGTATAGTACAATTATTCTCATTGCAGTCAGTTTGTGAACTTTGTAAAAACACCAAATCAAAGTGATACTATACAAAACAAACGATTATATGATGGGATAAAAAAATAAATAAGAGTTAGGGGTAAAATTATAAAATATTTAACATAACTGTCGTTACTCACGTACATAAAAACAGTTATATTATTAATTGAAAAATACAAAAGTTTACAAAATTTATACTCTTTATAGTTGTATACTAAAACTGTATTTTCTAAGAGTTTAGGTATTACGTCAACTTAAAATCTAAAAGTAATAGAATTTAGTTTGCTTGAACTTTATTGTCTTCCTTAAATAAAAAAATTGCGGATCTATAATTAGTTTTATCAGGATTAAAGTCTATTTAATTGTTTTTGTCTTAAACTTACCTAAAATACTAATACTTAAAAAGTAATTATGTAAGTTAGAAAGTATTTAAACAATTATGTATAGACTTATTAAAATTTAAGTTTTTATGTCGTAAACACTATTATAAAAAGGTTCGTAATAGTTTTAACGGAAAATTTCTTATTTAAAAAATCCACTTTAATTTGACGTTTGAAGTATAAACACTCTTACATTCTTTCGCATTTGTATAAACAATAAGCTTTAAAAGTGGATATAAAAATTTAATAAAATTTTAAAACTTAATAATAAAATTTTAAATTAAATTTTTTAAATCGTTGTTTATCAGTATGTTTTTCAAATTTTCTATAACGTTTTTGAAAATTCAATAAAAGTTTTTTAATGATCAAACTATAAAATTTTAATCGAAATATATAAAAAATTCTTTAAAACTGCTTTTTCGTCGAAAGTATTAATTTATACCAAAAAATTGGAAAATAAATAATCATTAAAAAACATATATTTTAAGCAATCTATAAACCTAAATCAAATGAATAACCGTTTATACGAATTAAAAGGTGTTCCAACACCAATCAATTAAAACAAACCAGTTTTAGTGAGCATCTGAGGTAAGGCCCATCATCATGAAATGTGTGAGGAAAAGTTGCTTGTCCGCATTTCACAATTGAAGTTAGAAAAAAAAAGTAGGAGAGAAAATTAAGAAAAAGTATGGTGAAAATATTGTTTAAAATATCGCAGTGAGTTGACACTTTGAAGCATATATGAAGTGTTAGTTGGTTGGAACCTGAAAGTTATTTAGGAGGCCGTGCAAATTAGCTACAGTTTATTAATAGGCTAGTGAGAAGTTTTTAAAAAGCTAATTAGTTGTATTATCTTAAAATGAAAATTTTATAGTAGTTCAAAATCTTAAGTTACAAATATAGTTTTTGTAGTTTTATACCAATAAAAAAAAGCCGAGGTAAGTTTTATAAGTTACAGAGCAATATGAGCTGAAGGTTAATTAAAGCTTTGGTATATAAAATAGTGAACAATATAACTAGATAGATAAGTTTTATAATAATTACAATTTAAAAAAAAAGATACTTACCAGGAAACAACTTTTCTATATGTTAAACTAATAAAAAAGCACAACAAATTTTAAAATTTGTTACTTGTAAAGTTTAACAACTTTAAAATGAAAAGTTTGAAGTAAAAAAACGAGCTATAAATACAGTAAGTAGCGCGTGAGAAAATAAAAAGTTATTAATATAAAGACCATAAGATTTATCAAGCTGTAATATATACGAACATACAACATTAATTTTTAGGAAAATATTTAGATAAACTTACCTTACCTAGTAATAAATTTATATGACTTAAAATTAGCTGATAATCTGTAATAGTTAAATGTTTAGTTAACTTGTTACTTTCTCATGAAATTTGTTACCACAGGAACGTTTGTTTTGTTTCAATATTTATACTTCACCTAAACATTCTGTCACAGTTTAAACAAAAAGAAGCATCAACAGATGAAGTTTTCTTCCTATTCTGTAAGTTTTTAAGTTTGTAGTTTTTTGTATAAACTATAAATTTTATAATATCAATTTTTTTATTTAAAAGGGGTTATATTTTTCAACCAAATATTAATCATTTAATTTTTTCGCATTGTTCAACATTTGGTATTTTGAAATTTGAAATAAATGTTATTAAAATCTTGTTAGCTCTTTTCATTAAGCAGCTGTTTAGTCTCTAAATTTTTTTATCAAGAAAGATTATGTGCATAAAATTCACTGTATTTAAATAATTTAATTTGATGTTTATTAATTTTAATATTAAGATTGTAGTAGTAAAATATTTCAATATCCTTTAATTTATTTTTTACGAACAACATTTAATAAAATTGGTTTGAAATAAAGTTAAAATGAAATTTTTCAAACGTAAATTCAATTTACTCTATCTTAAGGTTGTTTGACCATAATTTAGCCTACTTTTAGTGAAATGACGCTAAAAACTATTATTGCTTAAAGTATTTTATATTAAAAAATAAAGTTAAATTTAAACAGTTTATAGTTCTACGATCAGCACCGTATTTGTATTGAAAATATCGTTGCTTTTTCGAACTCAGATTGTTTAAAAACAAAATTTAGATTCTAAAATCAGAAACTAAAAGATATTTAATCGTGATCAGCGGTATTAATATTTAAAAAGTTAGACTGCACTAAGTAGATAATCAATAAAAATAAATAAATTAATTTTGTTCTGCATTCTAATTTACATTATAAGATAAATAACTATAAACCAAGTTGAACTGTTTTAAAGACATACTCAACTAAACACAATATCCGATGTACTTTCAAACCGGTTGTGTTGTAATACATATTAACACGTCGCTTTTATCAGACGGATGGAATATTAAACAAACACAAGTTTTAAGCAGCAAATAATTAAAAAAACTGTGTATTTAAGTAACCATAAATTATGAAAATTTATAGCTATTAAGTGTTGGGAAGTAAAGTTTGCTTAAAACATGTTAAAACTTATGCCGATTAGCTTGAAGCCGTCAAATCGATTTCGTAATTCCAAATGTAGAAAAAACCTTAAAATAAATAATTGCACATATGCCTCGTGACAAATTATACTAAGTTGTGGACAATTTTGCCCATGTCGACAAGATAAAGACGCCAAATTCGGCATTTAGAAATTTAAAAAATATGCAAGATTATCAGATTAAATACTTTGTTTTACGATTTTAACATAAGAACCAAGAAACTTACGTCAGATTATCAAAATAGTGGTTTTCTAAATACTGAGAGATAAAAGTCACTAGTTTTATTAGAAATTTCTAAAATATTTTTTTTATCAGATGCAATCAAACTTTCTACTTTAACATGCAAAAGAAACAAACAAAACTAAATTAGTTATTTCTGTTCAAGTAATATAAGTTTTAAATTATTTTAATAAACAACATAAAAACTAGATTCATCTTGAAAAAAAAAAACAAAAACGTTATCAAATAGATCGGAATCAGATTTAACACTTCCGATTGTTGCGTCACAGAGAACGTTGAAACGTTGAGATTTTCGCATTTCAGCCTGAGGGCATGCGGGCCAGCAAAAGTTGCCAGCCACAATTAGCTCATTGTTAAAACGCTGTGTGCAAATTTCTACGTGTTTTTCTACTGCAATATGTTTTTTATGTTTTTGTGTCGGACACAGCTTTTGCTGGTTTTGATGAGAAAGTTTAAGATGTTATAAGAGTTGAAATATTTTTTGTAGATGTTTTAAGTTTCAGTCTGTGTTTTTCTGGTTAGCCAAGTTCAAACGTCTTTTTTTAGTCACGATTTTAATGTAATGAACAAGAGAAATTTATTCTTTTTGAGAGCTAACATGAGTTTGGTTTTGACCTCATGTAATTGTAATTATTTTAAGTTATATTCGTTTTATCATGAGTTATAGCGAAAAAATGTATATACTTGAGATTTAAACTAACTTTTTTTTTTGCAAGATAAAAAATACAGTTTAAATTGTTAACTTCAATACTAAATCGTTAAAACTTTAGAACTATTATAAAAAAAAAACAAATTTATATGGCTAAAGAATGAAAACCTGTAACGTTTCATCAAAGTCTTCAAAATAAAAAAAAGCTAGAAAAAAAGTTACATAAAAAATAGATATATTAAAAGTAAGTTTATTAAAGATGATTGACTTTTAACAAGTATTACTTTATTCATAAGAGCTTGTAAGACTTTTAAAACAATTTAATACGTACTTGAAATATCGAATAGCAAATTAAGTTGTATAAACTTAACTGAACTGGATTTAATAAAAGTGGTCAAATCAAAACAAAAAAACTTAACTTCCAAGAAAACAACAAAAAGTTGTACTTCAACTAAAAACTGAAGCAATTATGTTTGCATTGTAGTATGGAGAAAATGTTAAACTTTTTCTAAAAGAGATTACCTACATATCAACTTTGTTTACTGAACTAGTTTAATATGGAGTATGTAAAGCTTACAGCGTTATAGGATATATTTCAACAACAACTTAATCTGTAATATAGGCTGTAACGTGTACAAAAAATTTAAAAAAAAGCTAAAATATTTGTATTTTTATATAAAAATTAAATACATTTCTCATATCAAGAGTTTCATTAGTAGAAAGAAATAGTTTATTGTGCAATGAAACATGTGTAATCCGCTGCAGTCTTGAACTTGATGTTGAAGCAATTATGCACCTTACGCGCGGTATAGAGAAAATACACTGCATTACACTCTGTAGTAGTGCAATTACACAGTTGCAACCTGAAACCCTGCAATGTCGGCACACTTTATAATATAGGATGGGCTCATTAGTGGACCTTTCCATTATATTAGTTTGCAGACGTCCTTATACTTTTTGTTTGTGACTTGTTTTTCTGTGATTGCTACAATACGTGACTAAATGGCGAATCAAAATGTTTCTCAAAAAACAATTTATATATTTGCTCCAAATTGCACAAATTTCGTTTAAATAAGCGTGAAATTTTTTTTTCATAATTCGTTTTGAAGTCATTTTGATTAAGTAATTTCGTAGAAAATTAGATTTTTCTGACCATTACAAAATAGGTTTTATGTCATTTTAAATATTTGATGCCTTAAAACAAAAAAAAATATGTCAGTCTTAATTTTTACTGACCTAACTAGCCCTGATGATTCACGAAGTACAGTTCAAGTTCAGCTTTAAATTACTCTAAATTGACACATTAGGTATTGAGTTCTTTAATCACGCATGCTTTGTTTTATCAAAACGAATTTTGACAGTAATAAAAACAAGTCAAGAAAATAAAAAACACTTAGTGTTTACTCTTAGACTTTAAATTGTATTATTTGCTAACGATGTTTTAGAGAATTTTGTGGACATTATCTAATAAGTGAAACACTATGTAAGATAACACCCACTAATTTTAGTTTCCTTTTAATGACTTTACGCTTTTTACCGTTGCAAAATAATTTTTCAAATACTGTTATATTTACTTTGTAAAGTACATCAACATATGTAATTGATAATTTTTGACAAGATAAAGTCCTGAACAAGACGTCAAACTTTATAAATGTTGTATTAATCGATAACAAAAAGGTTTTTTCGTAAACCAGGTCCAAGGATAAATCATTTTTAGCACTTATTTTTCGTTCAAAAAAACATAGTATCACTCTTAATGTACATAAAGTGAATCGAACTACAAATAAATCGTCAAACATCACTTAAGCGCTATATACTGATGCCTTAGTTAAGCAGTTTATCTGCACAAAGCAAGAAGCGCAGATGTTTGGTATGAAGCCAACTTAAATCTTAAAAAGTTTCTCCATAAGAACAACAAACAAGTTGAATGATCAATGTAACAAAAAAAAAATTAGTGATTCCCAAAGTGGGGGGCGGACACTTGATGATGATTCAAGTTCTAAGTAAAAATAATTTAATTTGATAAATGAGCATTAAACTTTTCTTTTACTTTTATAATGTTTTATAAAATCTCATAGTCTAAGGCCTAGTGATGTAAATCAGTTTGGTTAGACAACTTTAAAACTCTGTATCTTTTATTAGTTTAGTAAATTTGACTTTAATCATTCAAGCCACCGATCGTAGGAAAAAAAAACTATTTTTTCAAGTAATTTTTTTTATTTTTGATTTGATTTACTTATTTTCACAGCCCCCAAGCGGAAGCTCTGCTTCAACAACGATGAGCGCAATCATGCGAGGAAGGAGCCACCCAGCGTTGAAAATATTGTTCGTGGTTGTGGTTGCTTTTCTCCTGTGGAGCTTCAATCATCCTGATTCAGGTAGATTTTTGTTGAAAATATTTTTCTGATCGTCACTGAACTAACGATTAATATCTAGCTCCATATTGAATAACGTTTTTATACAAAAAGCACTAAGTTTATCATGTAAAAATTTAATAATGATCAAGTTTTAAAGGTTGTTTAGTAATAAATGGTTAGAGTTTTGTTTGTTATTTGAATGATCGAGTTTATGGTTTTGGTCCGGGTTTTGAATTTCGAATTTTATGGTGGTTTTGGTTAAACATTTGGGTTTGTAGTATCGATGTGATGAACTAATTATGTACATCAAAGTCTAAAGAAAAAAAATATTTAATAAAATTTTAAATCGTAGGTGTTTGTCAAGGTTATAAGTTTAGGGCAAAGCACAGGTTAAGGGTTTTTTTTAGGGTTTTTCGCATTATTTTTTAGCTTAATATAAAAAGATTTATGTAGACGGTAAACTATTTCAGAACTTAAAGCTAATTGTTTAAACTCCAAGTTAGCTTAGGCACTAGTATTTTATGTGAAATAAGTTGCCTTTCTAATATTTATTTAAAATTAAAGAAATAGTTACTCTATGCTAAAGAATATTTTGTAGTAACAAATCGGTTACTTATTTTATTAAAAATTATGATTTGTACATCGAACTCTTGGATACTTTTCATAACACAGCAGATAAAAAATCAGCACCAAGAGTTTCACTTTCAAACAACTTTAAACTCGTGACCATTTTACATTTGTTAAGATTTACGTTTATCAAATTTTACAGAACATAACTTCTAACACTGAGTTTTTAATAATAAAAAAAAACTCACCAAATGTATTTATAATTAAAAGTTTATCAAACAGAGCGCTCCCTGTTAAGCTCCAAGTCCCGATCCTTCTCTTCCAAGGTGGAGAGGGAGAACACGGGATACAGCGGACCCAAGCGACCCGTTTCAACCTTCAGGAAGGTGGAAGGAACCTGCACGAAGACGGTGACCAACGTGGTGTTCCTGAAGACCCACAAGACCGGATCATCCACCATGTCCAATATCATGTTGAGATTCGCTGGTGAGTATAAGTAGAAATAAATAGTTGATATTCTTAAACAGAAAGAGCTTTGAAATGGTCTAGTAAGTATATCTAAATAAATAATAGTTAAGATTGTTATTTTATTTCTGAAAACTCACAAAACTAGATCATCTCCAATGTTTAATATCATGCTCAGATTTGCAGGTTAGTAGCAAAAGGAAGCATCATTTTGGAGCAAAACTAAGTTTTTTAATAGAACTTAAGTATATGACTTTAACATTCAACATGTCCAAAACCATGCTAAGATTTTTGTTACTTACCTGTTTGTACGAATATTATATTTTAGTACTATATTATGAAATTAGGTTTCACCTAATTTAGTTCTCAGTTAAAAACAATTCTTATTAAAATCAACAGGTATTAAAAAAATCAAATAAACAGTAAGAATTGATAAGAACAAGCAAGGCAGCAATTTCAAACAATAGTTTATATTTAAAGAAGCCCTTATTTTGATATAATACTTTAGCATTACCTTGTTCAAAATCATCTTCAGAATTTCCTACGACTATGTACAATGTTTTTTTTACTACACGAATACTTAAAGAAATGTTAATTTTGTGGTCATAGACTTTTCCACAGTCTTGTGAAAAGCATCCTCTAGACTTATTAAGAGTAAAAAACTAAAACAAGTAGAAAGCAAAAATGTTTCAAGTGCTTTTAATATAACAACAGTATATATTTCCATTAACAGTAAAAAATTATAGTAAACAACTGAGTTATGGAAATTTTTTTTAAACTACGAAAATTATGCTTTTTGTAAAAACGTTAATCTAAATATTGATAACCAGTTCATACCGATACTTTTTTCTTTTTTTAATATGACTATGCAATCTTCTTAATTAGCTTATGTATCAGAAAATTTAAATTTACAAACACTAAATCAAAATCATGACTAAAATATAAACTAGTGTAATTGAGTTTAAGAGATAAGTTAAATGACTAAAACCGAGCACTTCTAACTAAAAGCCACATAGTTCTAGCTATCGCATACAATAAATTATATTTTAATAAGGTAGGCATTTAATTCAAGACTTTAAACTTAAACAAACTTATAAGGTTGATAGACGTTAAATAATCGTACTTAAATGGCAAAAACATCGTTGGTTGAGCTACTTAATAAGAACTATAATTTTAATCTGTTTTATTTGCATTTAAGATTATGGCAGTTTGTTACAAAAATTTAGAAAACATTTTGATTTATACTATTTTAAATCCTAACAGCTTTGATAACCACTTACACACTTACTTATTCTGTCAATAACAATTGTAGTCAATATCAAAATACTTGCTAATACAACACGAATTAAAGGTTAAAAGACTATAAAAACAACCTTGCAGTTTAAGTACTAATACTTTTATAACTTTTTACAAACAAAAAAATTCCTATTTTTTAGCTTTTGTTTATATGTTTGAGGATTTTGGTAAAAAATTAAGCTTTTTTTATAAAGGGTATTGAGCATAAAAGTATACAAAACTTACGTCAGATAAATTACTAAACATTTAATAAAAAACATCAAAAGGTTTTTATCAAAAATTATTTTATAACTAGTTTGTTTGAAAATAATGTAATTTTTTTTTTAATATGATTTATATGTTGAAACTAAGTTACTGCATAAGTGAAACTGAAATTTGTACCTTGCTATCCTCTTAAACGACGCATAATTTACTTTTTTTATATTTGTTTTCAAGCTCCTAATATCGTTTCAATTCAATAAGATTGCAATCTATCGAAACGCCACTGAAATTACTCTTACTTATCTTCTGTTTAGCCCGATTTTTCTTTCTTAATCTTTATATTGACACATTGTTGTACAAATTCCTTTCACGCAGTCTGTAATTTTGATAATTCAAAACTTATTTTTGTTAATTATGATTTATATTATTTTGAAAAAAAAAGCTTATTTTATTTTTGTTTTAACCAAAAAAACGTACATAAAAATGTGAAATTTTGAAAACAAACATTTCTTTTCTATAGAATGAAATTTTGAACGTTAAAATGATTTATTCGAAATTGACCATAAGAATTGTTTCGTAATGTCAATAACAATTTAAATCGGAGGCCACATCAAGTTCTTAAAATACTAAACAATAAATTGAAAAACGTAATAGATTTTTTATTTTGGCCGTTGGTCAGGTTTATTTTTTGTTTAGGTGAAGATTTCACGCTTAAATTTGTTTTTGTTGCTTGAATTTATACAGTGTTTAGTAAAAAAAACTCGGTTCAAAACAATTTAAAAATTCATCTTGTTTTCGTGCTTATGTTAGTTTTATAAAAGGTTGTGAAAAATTTCAAAATTTCCTAGAACTAGTGATTAACAGCTACACACAGTAAGTACTTCAAAACTTACTTTTTTATTTTTAGCTGTGTGTATTGTACAACTTTACACACTTTAAGAACAAGTAGTTAACGAAAATAAAACTGTATATTGTGATTTGGAAACTTTTTAAGTGTATTTTTATCTATCTTTTTTTTTTTTTAATTTTATGGTGTGTATCCGTAAAACACACTAAACCACATTGAAAAGGCGACAACAAAGTGTCTTTGAAAATGAATACATTTATTTGTGTGAAAAACTTTTGTTCATTTATAATACAAACGTGTTTATGAGTACGCTTGGTAAAATGAAAATAAAATACAAACAAAAATCGCTATTGTTTGTTTTATTGTAACATGGTTCGCCATTTAGTACACTTACATCAAGAACAGTTGACGTTGTTCTCACATAATTGACAATAAACAGCTTTGTAAGATACCAAACCACATTACAAAACAGATAAAAAGTTAAAAAAGTATTTTTTGAAACTTGATACTTACATCTGAGCTTTTAAATAAACTGAAAATTTATTTTTTAAATGTATAATTAAACAAAGACTACAAAAATATCCTTTGTAATAAAATACACGTCTTGGCTGAACGCTTGAATTCACATCCAAAATCTTCGTATCAAAACCTTCAAACAACACTCAAAACTTTTTGTTATCAGTTTCAATCTCATTGCAAAACGCAAAACCGCAATTTAAGTCACAAAAATGTCCCCTTTGAAACTCGACACCCCACTTACAAGCGAGTATCCACTTACAAGTGGAAGCCCTGTCACATTTAGATGCCTAGAAAATGTGTATTTATCTTCAGAAAAAGATGAAAGAAGATTAAAGCTTTGAAAGTTGCAACATTTCACTCTGACCTAAATACTTATGTCGCATTTGAAGTGAGCAATTACGGAGGGCGCTTAGCAAATTAGAGATTTGTCACACTGCTAACAAAAACTGCCATTGACAAATTCCAGTTGACCCGTTTTTTTTGTTGCTAGGCGATTTCGCGTTGCCTAGCAAGTTTTCAGAATTTAAAATTTCGCCGTAAGCAATTAGCTGTGGTTGTTTTTGGTGCCGAAGGATTAAAGTTCTTGTGGAATGTTTCAACTTGAAACTTTTATGGAGTTTAAGAAGTTGACACGTTTATAAGAAAGTGAGTTGCTCTCTCTTTTTTATTAATGAAAACTTGTTGATTTAATGTTTTAGTTTTGCGATTGACACGTTTTATGTAGAAAATTGTAATTTTATTCTTTGTATGAAAAAAATTGGAATGTTTAATGTTTATGTAACAGTTTGGAGCTGGCTGTCTTGATAAAATTTAACCTTTAAAGATTTGACATTTGGTTAATAGCGAAATATGAACGTTACGTTTTGTCTGTACTCTAAAACAAAAAAACTTGTTCTGTCAATTATAAAGTTACTTAAATAAAAAAATTACTTAACGTGTCATTTCTAGCAAATACAAAATTGCCTTAGACTTTTTAGATAATTTGAAATTATTTGTTTAGAAAAAAGTCTGAAACTTAAATTTTTCACGTATTACATAAGCAATATTCAAAACATTATTAAACAAGCACAATGAAAAAACTTACCAACTTAAGTCTGCTAAATATAGTTAGCGGATTTCGAAAAATTTACTTTGTTGCAGCACTATCTTTATGTTTAAAACAGTTTTATTTTCAACATCTTTTTCTAAAAACTTACCATAAAGAAAAACTGTTCAATATACCATGTCCAAAATAAAGCAAGAAAATGTTTAAAACCAAATGTTTGTTTGTAGCAAATTAAAATGACTATGATTGAAGTCCAACTTTATGTTTATAAATATATGTCAAGGTGATTGTTATCAATGAGATAAGATTTTGTGTATTACATTTAAAGTCTGTTAACATTATAAATATTCTCATATATTGTACAACTCATAACAGTTTGTTTACTGAAACAAAACCAAAACACCTTTGAAGTTGGCGATATGTTTGTTGTAATAAAGAAGTTGTAAGGTTTTAGAGGTAAAAACAAAATTTTCACAGTAAGTTTTGGGTAAGTTTCTCACAAGACTGAAAGTTTAAGCTCATTAAAACTTGAAAAAAAATTACTGGTAGGATTAGTGAAAAATAAATGTAAGTAATTGGTAAATTAGGATTTTACGAGATGTTTTAAACAACTGTGCTAAATCATGTTTTGATAAGTTGAAATTAAATTTTCAAAGTTTATTTTAGACTAACTTTTTATGTTTGTTATTTGAAGGAGCCTTAACACATTTTACTTAATTTTTTTCTAAGAAAAACATTAATAGCTTGCTTTAGATGGTTATAACTAGTATAATCCCAGACTTACTTAAGAATAATAAAGTGTTTAGTAATAAAAACATGTTTGTATAACTTGTAACAAATTTAATAATGTGTTTGTACTAGCTGTTGTACAAATAGTAGTTCAAATTGATATAAACGCTACTTTACTGTGATATTTTCCTAGGTAAAAGCTTAACTATGCATACTATGTACTTAACTATGTACATAATATAATAGTTTTTACATATATTAAGAAGACAATTATTAGTGTAGACAATTTTTTTTAATAATTGTATAAATACTTTGTAAATAATCATTTAATAATAGCAAGATGATTGTATTTTATATAGTTAATTATACCGTAAGACTAATTTTTGATTTTATTGGAACTTATATAAAAAACCCAAATAAAAATTTTTCTAGTTGGTAATAAGTAAACTTAAATAATCAATATCAGTAACATTTGTTAAAATTTTCAAGACCCAACTTTTTTTTTCTAAATAATTATCTATGTTGATTAGCTATAAAAGTTGTAGAATTTGGTTAAATGAAAGATATATAAAATACATACACAAACAGTGATTAAAAAGTATTGTACCATAATAAACTGTCGTTTTCTGACGTTTCAATATAATTTATCTTACAAACGGCAACAAGTTTTAGTCCTAATTAGATCGAATTAGCGCAATTAAATACAATTTAAATTTATTTTTACTTGTACCTTTGGCGTGTAAAAACCGCACTGTATAAACACGTATTAAGGCTGGAAAAACCGCAATTGATGATCACTTTTTTTATTAATATTGTTTTATCCAAATAAAGCTCGATTTTCAATGCTAGTTCTCGAATGTTCTAAGGTTTTGATGTTAGTTGAAATATAAAAAAAGCGTGTTTTTAAAATATAATATTTTTAGATAAAACAGATTTTTTAAAATTTTAAATAATCGTTTGTTATTGATTAATTTAGTTTCTATTTAAGATTAGGCTACTAATAGTTTTTTTTTTGCTATGTAAAATACTGCAGTGAAGTGTATATATACAAATCTTTCAAATCACATATATTGAGCTATCATATGGCTTTAATTCAAAATATAACGAACTAACTAATACACTTTTCTGTCCAATCTGTGGGGCTGTTTTGACTAAAACTAAATCAAGGCTTCAATTTTCCCATTTATAAGGTTCTTTTTTTACCAGCACCTTTACATTAACAATTAAAATAAATAAATATTTTGAACATAAGCTTTTATGTTTTATTCATCTGGTCTATATAAATAAACTTATAATTATTTAAAACATTTTCACTAACGGTTTAATTTTTTCAAGCACTTTAAAAACATATTTTGCTGCTTTTTTAAACTTAAGTAAGTACTATGCTTTTTCTTCTGATGTTGTAGTACTTTTTTATTTAATTTAATATTTAACTTTTATTAACAGACAACCGTAACCATTTAGCGGCGTTCCCCTAAAACTTAACTATATTTATTACTATAAATTAATTTATAACTTTTTTTAACAGATACCCACAACCTGACTGTCGCCCTTCCCCTCAAGGGTCACTGGGAATTAGGGGCTTACCCTGCCTACATCGACAAAAGGCTAATCGACCCCCAACTTCCCAAGTATGACATCATCGGCCATCATTTTCGGTTTGTTGTTTTGTCGTACTTGATTTGAACTTTCGAAATGTTATTTCGTTTTACGATCTCTAAGTTGCAATTTTAAACTTTTTTAAATTTCAGTAAGTTTATATTACTTCGTTTGACAATATTTTACAACCTACTTTAATACAATATAATATTTTTTTGTTTATTGTAAAGTTAGTTTAAAAAAGTATGTTTAACATGTTATACAACTTAACAAATTTTTTCTTAGTTTATCAAACCGTTTTTTGTACAGTTAACTATTAATTCACTTGGAACTCTTTTTTGAATTATTTTTTATAACTAAATGCATATTATTAGTAATAGATATAACATCTAGGTTTACGAAAACTCAAATTATGGAAAATATACTGTATACCGCATAAGTTTTATTTATGATACTTCATTTAAAATATACACTTATAGACATATATGTTAAAAGAACACAGTCACTGATTTCAAACTTATGAAAAACCGTTAATTTTTTTAACATTTATTATGTGGTTATAAATTGCTGCGATTGTATTATAGAGTTAAATTAATTAATCAAGTGGTTAAAAGTACCTTACACAGGCTATGTATAAAAAGATTTTGACCAAGAAACCTCAAAAATGATTTGATAAACTTTTTGACATTTGTAACAAGCTTTCGTAGGGTCTAGAAGCTTTTGCAGCTGCCTTTATGTTTATTGCTCAAATTTTATGCAAAAATTGAGTTTCATGTTAAGTTTCGACTTTATAAAAATTTATTCATAATTTTGATAATATTTTGAAAATGTAGCAGTTTCTTAATTTAATCTCGTTATACGTCTAGTTTTAAGAAAGTTCAGCTCTGAAGAAGCATAAAGGATAATAAATATTTAGTCTCTTTGAGTTAATGGTTTATCAAACATATTACGTTAGTTTCCTTAAAATTTTAAAACAAAATAATATAACACAAAAAAAAGCTAGTTCTAATTAATTAAGCTGAACTCAGTACCTTAAGATTATACATACTTATATGTAAAATAGTGTTTTAGTAGTTAAGCTAATTAAAAGTGTAAATAGTACTTTTTAAAAACTAATGTACATATTTAGTAACTACTAATACAAATAGAAAAATAAAATAATTACTCGATTTGCAACTACTAACATTAATACTTATACTTTACATTTATTTATGGACTAACACTAAAGTGAAACTAAAACTTAACATTTATATCTCTTTGCAAGAACTTTCAAGAATATAAAACCAATATTGGCTGCAAAATTTTTCAAATATTTCATAGGTCAAACTGTATATAACAATCATTATAACTGATTTGTTATTTTAACAGATTCAACATTGAAAACCTTAGGGAAATAGTTTACCCAGAGACCCAATACATCACAATTATCAGGGCGCCAAAAGATAACGTGGAATCTGTGTTTGGTTTCTTTGTTGTTAGTTTTTTTGTTTATATAAGATATACTACTTTATACATATCTTTTTAAATTATGCTTCAAAGGCATAAAACCTAAACTTATTAGATATTAGAAAATTGTTTCTTGAAAATGCTTAAGAGAATAAAACAGGCAATTAAAATTTTCTACAGCGCTTTTATGTTTTTATAGAAATAAAGGCTTATCTAAGTTGTGAACAACATAAAACTTTTAGCTCTTTAAATCTAATTTTAATTAAAAGACGTTGACTTATTTTCAACAAAAATGGTCTTAGATGTAATAATTGCAAAGTTTGGTATACACGCTTAAGCTTGTTTTAAAAACAAAAGCTTAAAGCAAAAATAATAAATAAGTCCTTTGATAGTTCTCGCTTTGAATAAAGGTTTTGTCAGATTAATTTAATGTTGATTTATTGACAACTTTTTTTTCATTAACATAGCCGAACGTCAATAATCATATTTAAGTATATATAAGAAACTTAATAACAAAGTTTTTACAGAACGGTATAAATTTTTTGAATAAAATGAACTACTTTTATATTGTTCTTTAAAATAGTTCAATAACTTTAAGCTTGAATGAATTTGAACTAATATTTTACTAACAGTTTAACTGCTTCTTTTCAAAATACGATTTGAACAAACATAAGGTTGATAGATTTGATCAGTAGGGTTCAGATATTTTTCTTATAACAAAGTTTCTTGTATAAATTTAAACTGAAGTTAGCTCATAAAGTACAAATAAGTTATATTTTCCTTTATGTAGTTTAGGCAAGCCTTTTAGCTGTTTTAAGGCTGCTTATTTCGCAAAACAAACAGAAAACTTTATAAGCATCAATTTCTTAATTTTATTTACACATTTTTTCTTATTCAGGATCAATCACCGTTCAACGACTGGCTGGCGAATGTGAAAGCCGACACGACAGCACTGAGACTGCAGACATTTTACGACAAACCTGACAGTTTCTTCACCAAGGACACCGATTGGTACTTCAGGTCCAAGAACCACATGTTCTTCGATAACGGGTATTTTTTTGTTGTGAGAATAATAATAAAGTTTTTTTTTGTTACAAGCATTGTTTTTACTTTGCTTTATAATCTTTTACAAAAAGTTAGTTTTTATAAAATAGAGGCAGAAACTTTTTTTTTGTTATTTTTATAAAAAGTTTAATTTTATTAAATAAGTAAATGGTTTTAAAGGTTAAGGAATGTAACATTTTCTTTTTGTCTAAGATATTAAGTGTTTGTTTTTACGAAAAATAAACACTCTACTTTACAACTATCCATTAAAACTACTTGTAAACATAAATAAATAATTAAAATTTTAGATTAAAACTAATATAACAAAAGTGGAATATGATTTTTATAATAAATACAGAACTTTACAAAACAAAGTATTCCTTCACATTTATAATTTCTTAATCTCTTTTCGCGTACTTCTAATCACGTTACTACATCATTTGAGCACCCGAAGGCATAAGAATAACCAACAATTCTGACACGATACATCCGTACAAGTAAATATATATGAAAAAAATATCGAGATACAAGAAAATGTCTGACACAAACACATAAAATTTCCGGCGAAAAACGTCGCATTAACGGTCTTGATTGGATTTGAGGTTGCGTTCAGGCTTTGAAAATAGCACAATTAAAGTCTTTCATAACCTTTTCATTTTTTATCAATAAAACAGTAGCCTGGCGGATGCAGAAATTCCGACGTAATTTCAACGCCTCTTTTTTGTTAAATTTAAATCAAAGTTGACGCATAAAATCTTGTTAATTGAATTGCAGTCTGTTGTAAAAAAATTTGCAAGCAAGCCGCAGTGTTATGGAAATAAAAAACGTTGTTAAGTCTTACAACAAATTTAAAAAAAAAGTGAATTCTTAGCAGTTCTTTAAAGTTCATGAACTACCGCACGAGAGCTTTTGTTTATTGGTAAGCTGCTTACGAGCTTTGGCAGCTTTAAAGATCACAAAACACTGAGAAGTGTAGTTTAGCGCACTTGAATGAATGTAAGTGTCTAAGCTTTGTTTAATGTCAAATAAAATTAACGTATTTTAGTGTCAGTAATTGATTTTTGATTGCTTTAGTCTTTAAGCTTCAAACTGTTTAGTTATTTAATTTATTGGACATTAAATTTAAAAAAAAATAAATTTGACTTATTTTTATTAACTTATTTCTTTCTTGTCTTGATAGTCAAACCCGTTATCAAAAAATCAAAGCTATAAACACTAACAGGTATGTATTTTAAACCCTTTACTTTTGTTTAAAACCAAAACCATCAGGTTTATATAAAAAAAAAAACTATAAATAGGTTTGTAAGTATGACAATACTATATTTGTTACCTTGGCTTTCACTGTTAAAAGACTTTACTAAATACAACGTTGCATCAAAAAAACATACAAACTAGTTTCTAACACATGCTAACAGAAACGTAGCTAGAAAACATCTGCACCCCTTTATTTTCTTAAAGGTTGAAATTTATTTTAATTGAGCTTGCTTTATAATTTTTGATAAGCTAAACTCTGAAAAATAATAAAAAGTACTAGTTCATATATACTTTGTTAATTTAACGACAAAGATAAAAGCTCTCAAATGTTTTATCCTAGGACCTGGATGCACAAAAAACCTTTTGAAGTCGCATACCGCTTGGATACCTTTAAACCTCTTGTCCAGGACTGAAAAACAACAAAACTAAATTTATTTGAAACAATCACTGCAGTCTATATAACAGCTTATCATCCCTTCTTAAAAAAACTTACCAATTTTAACATTTTGCTGAAAAAACACTATCGTCATTGTTTATTTACAACATTATATTACTACAATCGTAACTAATCATAACTCACCATATTTCTACCACGCAGTAACGGTTAAAAAAAAAAGTAAAGCTACAAATAAAAAAACCCGGCATCAGCTTATAAAATAAATATTTATTAACTATAACTAGTAATGCATTTTTACAAACCTTTGTTTTACTATTATATTCATAGTTACGACGTATCAAACAATAATAACTGCTCATAACTGACCATTTTTGATAAAACCATAAAATACAAAATTTTCAACTAATTTTTAACAATCAATGATCTCTTTTTTATCTCAAACAGCTACGACGTGTCAAACACGGACGAGGCTTACATCGACAGCAGGATACAGGAGATGTCCAACATCTTCTCGCTGGTGCTCATCACGGACTTCTTCGACGAATCGCTGATCATGCTCAAGCACAAGCTCTGCTGGGACTGGCAGGACATCGTCTACATCAAGTTCAAGATGAGGATCGAAGAAGCCAAGACTGAGGTTGGTGATGAGATTGTTTGAATTTTTTTTTACTGTTTATAATATAATTAATTAAACATTACAATAAGATGTTTTTGGTACTTTTGTACGGTACAGTGTGTGTACGAAACTTTATGCGACAGCTTGTAAGGTAATGCTAATATACTTTTAAAAGTTAATTTTTGTTAGAATTTAAAATTTTTGAATAAGAAAAACTACTTTGCACTTAACTTAAGATATTTACCAGCCGTAGATACTTATTTTGAAGTAAAGTAAATTCTTTAAGGTTCTGATTTTATCTATGAACGCTTGCCCAACAACGAATAAAACTTATACACTTACCTTAAGTGTAATAAATATCAACCCGTGTATATCTTTAAAAAGTTAGCTTCTAAAGTACTAACAGTGAGTGGTTTTTAAAAGGTTAAGTAAGTTATTAACAAACATTTTTAAGAAAACAGCATTTCTTAGAAATAGCTGAGGTACATTTATGTCTACATTAAACCACAGCTAAGTGCTTAATAAGCAGCAAAAGTAGTAATTTATTAACACACTTAAATCTAAAAATTATAAATAATTATGTTCTGTGGTGTACCTTAATGCTTTTAAGGTGACAAAAAAGTTTACAGTAACAAATAATAGATTACTGAACATTAAGAAACAATATTCTACCTTGAAAAACATAAAAAAGGCCGGCGCTAACAGATGTGTTAGTATATGTTAAAGCTTTTTAGGTGACAAAAAATTGAAAAATAATATTTAGCAGATAACCTTTTATTTTAAGTTAAGATTTTACTTAGATTTTTAAGATCAATAAATTGTTGTGTCGTTGCTTTGGCACTTTTATCATGTTAAGTTTTAATTTTGAAATATAAAAGTTTCTGCCTGTAAAGATTAAAAGATTGAGCAACACAAACATAATAACAAACTTATGACAGTTGACTTACGAAGGCTGCCACATTTAATGTTTTTATAAATATAAAGCGAAACCAAACTCCAACACAAATAAAACTCAAACGCACTTATATCACCTTGTGTCTATCAATAAATAAGCCCGCTTAAGTCTAGCCTAAACAAGATTTTCCATCTATGAAACCAGTATTTGATCGGTTTTCAGTAAAATTTAGTGCTAAATAAAGACACAAACTCAAATGAGCTTTATACAAATGGTATGTCTATCATTATAACTTGTTGTTACGAATAACACCTGCAATGATATAAACATTTAATACCGTTTAAATTCGATATAAAACGGCATTTATATGACGGAAATATAGAACAGTAATGCCATTCATTGTAATCTGCTGTTGTATTGCATAAAAATGGCTGAATACTCATGACCTATAATATGTACTTTTTAATGTTTTAAATAAAGGGTTTGTAGCTTTTTGTGAGTGTTTATTTAAAATGTTTTTTTTTTTGCGTGCCGCTGTAACTTTCGGAAATTGTATTAATAAATATATAGCTTAGAAGAAAAACTTTAAAAAAACAACAATTTTTAAAATAAGCTTGATAATAAAATAAAATTATCAACATCCCTTAAAATTCAGGACGAAAAAGCTATACTCCTTTTCCTTAAAACAATTATCTTTAGCGGAAAGCACGTCATCAACCTCATACTCTTTGCCTGACAGACTGTATCTGTTTTAGATTCCTGTTATTATTAAGTATAAACTGTATTTCCACAAGTTTGTTAACTATGTTTATTTTTTACGTTGCAAATATACTAAAACATTGAAGCTAAGCTAACGTAATCAAAAAAAGTATGCAAACTTAAAGTATTTAATAGCACTCAAATAGTTGTTTACTCTAAACACAATATATTTTATTTAGATCTACGTGAATAAAAATAACTTAAAATTTTTCAAACACAGCATTTGAAGTAGATATAACATATACATGCCACGAATTTATGTCATTAAGTCAACTTAAACAACATTTTTCTTTATTGATTGCTTTTTAACATCTGGTATTGTTTGTAAACAAGCAAATTTATTTTAAATATTTACACTATTGAGGTATTTAATCGTAGTTGTTCAGAACTCAAACATCTTAAATTTTTCGCTTTTCCCATGATTTGATTGAAACTTAACATGTAAAACGTTATTAAGAACATAAACATGTTTTACTACTTAATACGATTTAAAAATGTCTGAAAAAATATTACGGTTTCTAATATTACATTTCTTCTACTTTCTTAATATCTAAACTGTACAAAAATAAAATAAAGCATAAAAAGTCGACTATAATTAATCAACATAAACTAAACTATTCTGAACAACGTTATCTAAGTTCGTTGAGCTTACAAAAATAACATAGCACATGCTTTAACACAAGGCTTAACAAAGAACCTTTTCAAGGTTCTGTAGTTAAGTATGCATGTTAGCAATTTGATTTGTAAACACGGATTTATTTCTAACTGCAAAAAAAAGTTGGTAAATTGTTAAACATTGACTCACAACATTGTTAAGTTTAAAATCAAACAAATTGGTGCAAAAAATTAATTTGTTATTATCACGATTTATTGTTACCTAAACAATAAACTTCTTAGCTTCAATTGTTTGTTCTCTCATGCAACACATGTAAGACTACAACTTGAGGGTATTGTAATTGATGAAGATTATCAAAAGACTTAACTAAACGTGCTGCTTTTACAAAACAAAAAACTAAACTTTTTATGAAAACAACTAGCCACGAATTTCATATGTATAAACAATAAAACTGCTTTGTGTGAGATCTCTTGTTAGAAACTCTTGGTGTTTTTTATAACCTTCAAACATAAACGCTTACATTCAAACAAACTTAAAGAATTAAATATTAAAAAATAGTAGTTTTTCACGTTTTCTCGATGTTAAAACACAGAACACGGTTTGGGTCTTTTAATTGTCCTAAACAATTTTTTAATGATAAAAATACGTGATTAATATTTTAATTTCTTAAATTTCATTACAACTTAACCTCATACGTACAAAGTTTGTACACGTTTAATTTATGATTTTAAAACTATTTCAGCAGTTTGCTGCAATTAATTTTGCTCATCTAAAAATTTAAACATAAGTCACTCATTTAAAAAAGGTTTATTAATTAACTTCGTTTAGTTCATCATCAGAATAAACTTGCTAAAAACTGATAATGTTATAGCGTAAATTTAGTTATAAACACTAATTTTGATATACATAGCTAAAAAATGTTACGTCATAAAACATAAAAGTCTGTTTAAAATGTCTAAATCAGAGTTGAATTATATTTATGAATTTGAAGTTGTTTGTTAAACAGTTGAATCTATTTTTTGAGAACGAAACAATAACACATTGCAAATTTTGAAAGTATATATTTCCAATGTTAACTATGAAATAGATTTAACTTAATTTTGATTAATTCATATTTTCATTTTCAAGAAATACTGTAATTTCAAGATTTAAAGTACGCTAGTTTCGAGTATTCTAAACTAAAAATACAGCGTAATTAGTTGTGCAATTTATTTTTACATGCAAAAAATACTTTATCTGTTTATTTTTAATAATACCTCAAATAATTTGATGATACTTTTTTAATGTTTAATATTAACCCAAACTAAAATATTTCATTTAGACTTGCTAAAATGTTGTTGTTTTCAAATACTGTAATTTTAGCCAGGAAAAATAGTTTTATTTTCAAACAACTAGTTTGTATAAACCTACTACAAATGCTGAATTTAAAAATAAATAAAAAATTCTTTGTGTAAGATCTCTAATAATATTTGACACGATTTGAGGTTGCCACATAGATTTTGTGTGGTTATTCTAATAATTTAATTAAGAATGAAAGATTGAACACTTATTTCTTGGCCACATCACAGAACTAAAAAATATTTAAACCAGATATTAGTCAAACACTGTTACACGTACATTACATAGAAATAATTTTAATATTACCAATTTAATTAGATATTTAAATATTATTTTGAAACTTCGTTAATTGTTTAAAGCTTTATTATATATAAATTAAGTATGGTATTGTATTAATGAGAGTAACCACAAACGAGTATATTAGTAAATTACAAAACTAAAATCAGCCACATAAGTTTAAATATGAGTTTTTTGAATACACGTAAAGTTTTAACTTTTGGATTTGATTTCTCATAAGTTTATTTTACCTAAAATCAGTAACTAATTAAAATAAACAAACTTAATGGTAGCGACAAAATAAATAAAATAAAACTCCGTATAAATAAAATTCAATAACCACAATTAGTTTTAATTATTTATGTAACTTATAACAAATTAAAAAGTACTGCAAGTATGTTTTTAAACAAGAGAAGTGCTTAAACATTTTGTAAGTGTGGTAAACCTTTGTTTTCAAAACTGACAGATAGCAACTTTAACTAGAGATTAAAATAAATTTACTCTCTTTTAGTTTAATTATAAACAATGCGTGTTAGCTGGTGCTTGTTTTAATTTGATTATTTTCATTTTAACTGAGTTTACAAGCAAAACATATGAGCATGCTTAATATAAAACCTTAAGTAGTACGTGACCTACCTTTGCTTATTTGAAGGACGTGCATTTTTATCAGCTAGTTATTTGTAAGTTAATTTAAAAGTTGTCAGTTTAATTTTTAACTTAGAAACATTTCTTTATTTCATACAGCTTGTTCGTTATGTATAAATTAAAATATTAAAAAAAGTCTTTATACTTGTGAACTTAAGAAATAGCATTTTATTATAAGCAGTTTGTTTGAATTTGTTAGTGAAAGCCAAGACTTAATAACTTATTCAACTTTATTTACAAAAAATTGTTAGTTAAAATATGTTTTGAACAGAAAATAATGTTTAAACTTATTTCGTATGCTCGGTCTAAAATTAGACTCTACAATGAAGATTAATTAAGATTTATAAAAGTTGTTTAAAAAATCTGAGCAAGCTAGCTAACACTAAAATATATGTTTCTTTCATTAGTAATCATTTTAAAAATTATTATTGATTAATTAGCTTTTCATTTTTGCGAAACTTGTTTGTTTACAAAACATTCAAGGCCAAACGGCTTTAGCAGATAAACTTCACTGTAAAACTGTTATTGATCGTTTTTGTTTCTATGAATGACTTATTGCTGAAAACTGTTTGTTTGTAAAAGCCAGTAGCTGGTACAAATATGTGAAAGTTACCAAAATAAATTAAACTTACGTGAACCTAACTTTGTCAAAATTTAAAGTTTGTCTAAGTTAACAACTTTTGTTGCAAAAGATTAATTGTAGCTTTTAAGACACAATATAACACCTTGTTTAAGTTAAAATGTTATTAAAGTTTGATAAATCTTTTTTAGAGAAAGTTCTACATCTACAATATCTAACTTCGTATTACTCATTTAAATTATTACTTTATTTACAAGTATTATAGGCTTTTTTTTTCTTAAACTATTCTACCGCTTTATTAATTTTTTCAACTTAACAAAAGATTTGTACGCAGTATGCAGCTTTATAGTTCGAGTTAATTAAAGAATTTTTTTTTCTACGTACATCACATAATTTAGTATATCGTAAACATCGTAAACAGGAAGGTAAAAAGACTCGGAGACAATAGATTATGCTAAACTACTACCGTGTACCTGTAAACTATTATAAGTAGTTAAGTAAACACTCTTTAAAAAACAATAAATGTTATGTTTTATGTAATTGTAATCAAATTGTAAATTACCACAGGTAAACGAGGAGCTGGGTGAGAAGATACTGAAGTGGAACCGGGCAGATATGAAGTTGTACGACCATTTCAACAAGACTTTCTGGGCGGAAGTTGACAAGTACGGGAGGCAGAGAATGGAGGACGACCTCAAAGTTTTCCAGGTTTGAATTTTCTAATTTAACAGATAATAATATAATTTTCGTTAGCAACTTAAAAAAAATGTTTAATTCAAAATTGTTAGTGATTTAAAGTCTTATAAGTGGTATAACAGTAACAGTCTACAGATGATAAAGTGTTACAGTGAACAATAAACTACATAAGAAAAATAATAGATTTATCTACTGCTTAAAAGGTTTTAATAGTTAGTTTTAATGTTTAATTGTACCAAGTATATTTTTACAGAAGACCTATAAGATTGCTTAAGTAAAGCTCAAACAGTTTAAAAAATACGATAAAAAGTATATCAATACCATAAAAATAGTTTAAAGCTTAAAGACACTAGAAGCAGCATAGAAAAGTTTTAAAAAGATTTATAAAGTTTTAGCTTTGCCAGTTATAGCTTATAAAGTTCTTAAAATCTTGGCAACTTTAAAATTTACTTAGAAGACAGATTTCCTAAGTTCAGACTGTCATTACATTAAAAACACACTTAATAACATCGCTAAAATACATGCTAACAGGAGAAACGCGACGAAGCTGAAGACCTGTGCATCGACTCGTACCAACCGTTCAAGAAGAAGCCGTGGATGCTGGGAGCCAAGCTGAAGAAGAAGCCCTCGGACTACTGCAGGCACCTGGCGTGGAGCGAGACGGTGTACGGAGAGCACCTGAGGGAAAAGATGTACTCC
This sequence comes from Thalia democratica, assembly GCF_965202585.1. Lineage (NCBI taxonomy): Eukaryota > Metazoa > Chordata > Thaliacea > Salpida > Salpidae > Thalia > Thalia democratica. The sequence goes on from NC_139168.1 coordinate 21,000,822, forward strand.
TCCATCGACGGCATAACCACTCCGACGGAGGAGGAGGACGCCAAGAGGGAGGAGCTGTTCCAAGAAGTTGCCACGGGAGCGCTCAGGACCCTGTAAAGGGGGTTCTGGTTTAGGGGAATTTTTGATAGCTTTTTCTGGTTGCCTTGTTAATCTGTGTAAGGTTAATGCAAAATGATGGTTTTGTATTTTTATAAAGACATATTTATCATAGCAACAATATTTAACATAAGGATCTTAACGTTTTGTTAAGTAACCAACTAATAAAAACAATCTTTTTGAAGGTTTTAAGAAGTTCTTGGCAAAAACTTAATTTATTTTATTACCACTATTCAAAAAAATTATAAAATAAAATTAAAACGAGTTCCATTCCATTAAAATCTTTGCGACTATATAATTGAATAAAACTTCCTTTACATTTTTAGTTCAGAACCCGCATTATCAAGCTTTTACTTAATTACGACGTTGTTTTCACAATCTTATAGTTTCAAGCAGTATGAATTATTACGCTTAAAATGTAAATATTATTAAAAAAAAAAGATTTCTGTTGACATTTAGGTTTTTACTTGTTATTTAGTTTTCTTTTTTACTTTTCTTTCATTTGTTGGTGGATCTTAGCCATAAGTCTATTGCAAAATTTACTTTGACCCTATTTTAAAATCCTTCTATTTTGCAATAGATCTTGTACATATGTATATTTTCGCTGTTTTACTTCCTGTTTTGGGTCACATCTAATCTACTGCAAAATGAACAGTAGATATATTTTTTATTTTCTACTAAGTTTGTAAATAGTTTAAACGTTGTTGAAACACATAGTTAACTTAATACTTATTATTTTCACTTATAGTCTAGTTGGTATTGGTGAAAGATTAAACTTGTAGACTTATACTGGTAGAAATTTTATTTGTTTAATCTTAATTTTTTATTTTTCATCTAAATTGGGGTGCTTTTAATACTCACTGCTGGTTCAAAAACTTGTAAATACAAAAACTGATGTTAGTAGGTTGGCCAAATCTATTAGAAGTTTTAATAAAAACAATATTTTCTAACTCGTTTTAAGATTCGTTTTCACTAACCCTGTTTTACACCGACTGTTTTGTTGTTTAATGCACAGTCTTTTTTGCCAGTACTTTTTAAAGTCCTTTTTCACGACTTCTTTTGTACAAAAGCTTTCACATACCTTTGTTAGTTTAATTCTTGCTCTAGTTTGTGTTTCATATGTATAAACCAAATTTGTATAAATGTTTTATTTTTAGTTTTTTGTTGAACTTACTATTTTGTGTTTTGCAAATAATTTACCACAATTATATACATTTGAAACAAAAGATAAACGAAGGCCTACATCAGATTTTTGTATAAACAAAAATTGATTAACTTATGTTATCTTTATATATTTTCAAAACTACATGACTATTTAAACAAATATTGTTATAAAAGTCAAGTTTGATAAAATAATCTGTCTAAAAAGTTTGAAATAACAAAAATCTTATTATAGAAATTTATACATTATTTAGTCTGATTTTTATTTTTTGAGTTCATGTTGGTTATAGTTAGCTATGAACTTTGTTTAAAACTTTAGAAACATCAATTAAACCTCAAGTTTTAATTTCTATCAAAGCACGAAATTAAATCTTCTTTTGATTATATAAACTTTTTTTTTTAACTTTTGATAACTGCATTTTAAGCAATCTTTCTTAATAACTTTTAATAAAATTATGATGAAATAGAATAAATTTTATATCAATATTCTTTTAAATAACAATTTATTTATTTTTCCAAAGCTGTACTTTATGTTTTATTTTCTACTTTTTAACTTTTATTTATCTTTGAAAGCTGTTATTTGTTTTACTGCTAATAAAACATTCTTGCAAAACTTAATATTGTTATTCAATTAAAATAAAAGATTTGTTAGTCAAAATCAGCCGAATATAATTATAAGTTATAAATCTTTAAAAAAGTTTAAGTTAATAGTCTTGTTCGAATATAACACCGCAAATATTGGTTCTGGAAAAGTGGTCAAGTAACCCAAGCCAAGCTTGAAAAACGGGTAGCAACTATGGTCGCAAAGGAAATGTTGACAAAAATGCCTGAAAGGTCAAAGGAACTTGTTTCCAAATGTCGCTACGGTGATGTAGTTTCGCACGTCGAGAGATAAAGTTCCACTAAAACTTGCACCACGCTTACATTCAGCATTTTGTTTTTACTTCTCACTGGACTCGACTGTTACAAACAAGTTTACTTTAACTCACATCTTATTTAAGCTAATTGTTTTCATGAACTTGCGTTACAATCATTAGGATTTTTTTTGCTAATTTGGCTTATGAAACTTAAAATGAGACATAACAGTAAAGTTAATAAGGATAGATGTATAAAAAGATAAGCAGAGTAAAAAAGGTAATTCTAATTTAAATAAATTCGTTGTTTATTTGTAGCTTGAATTGAAAAAAAAAAAAAACGTTAAAGGAAACAAAAACAATGTTTTTATATATAGCTCAATTAAAATATAACAATACAGTTATTATTATTTGAGAAAAAAACAACCTTACATTCAAAAGAGATTAGAATTTTTCTTGCTCATAAACTTATGATGGATTTTCTTTAAAAGAAATAAAATATTTTAAAGAAATAAAAGTTCAAGCTAACGAAAGATATCAGCTATTAAAATTTCATATAAAAAGAAAAGGAAAAATGTGCATACATTTTATAGCGGGCTTATATCACCACACGATTAAGTAAATTATATTTTTATTTGTGACGTAAACGATAGAATTAGATTTTGGAAGAATTTTTATTTCACATTTGAATGATTTCTCTAGAAAACCTTGTGTTGTGAACACATCTAGTTTAAGATTTACTTTTATTTGTTGGCAATATTCTTGTTCTTCTTTACAATGCATATATTATAAAAACAAAGTAACATATTATGATTAAGTAAAAAAACAACGAGCTAGTACATGTTGCAAGCTTTGTAATGATATAAGATCAACTTCTTTAAAAAATATTTTTGTTTCTTGATCATATGTATTTTATCAACATCTTTGGACAATTAACTCTTTAATTTTGTCTGTTGAAACTTCAAGCAGTTACAAGTTGTGTTCTTCTTATTACAATTGTAAATGTTAAGGTAGAAACTTACTTCTAAATTTGGAATCATTGTTTCTTACTGTCAATACTTCTATTCAAACATGTAAAACAATAGTGTTTAAAAACACTTGGAGTAATTTCTAAGTTTGAAGCGATCACAAGTATTAGAATTTCAAGCAACTATAAGTTGAACTATTTGAATTCTTTGTTTCCATCTTATAAAAGTATTCCGACTGATATAAATCAACTCTTTTGAGCTTATAGCTTGGTTTGTTGGTAATTCCTAAGATTTAATTTGCATATTTCTAAATGATTGCCTTTATGGCTAGGTAGCTTTTTTAAAATCCACTGTCTTTTTGCTTTATTTCTACATGCCTTATTTTATGAGTACTTTAATACTATTCAGATAAAGCTTAACTATAGATTACTTTATTTTAAGCATTTAAGAGTATAAATTAAGCAAAAGTATGACTTTATCAATTGTACTTTTGTTCAACTCATATTGTAACTTGCAACTCGTAAGACTACTCTTGTTAGGTAATAGTCAATTGGAGTGAACTTTTGTAAACATTTTATTAGAATGTCAAGTACCACACAAAACATTTTCACAATGTTACATGTGGTGGTAGGCATGCGAATATATATATTTTTTTTAAATTTCTGTCTGAGTAAGTTATGTTAACGTGTTTGCCACCCTCTTGATAGTTTTTACAATTTCTTTATAATTATTGGAGTTAACTGACTGAAAACCGGAATTCTATATGACTAGTCTATTAATAACATGATGGCTAATAAATTGAATATTTTAACATGTCGTTTAATAATAATTTTGTTTATAATAAGAGTCTCTTTTTACACATTATAAAAAATCACCATGTTGCTAGAATTTATGAATCTGCACATATTTTATGAACATGCATGTTGAATATATGCGGGCTTTAGCTGATTGAAATTTTGCAAATTTTATTTTCGCTATATAGCTTAATCTCCCTTATAGTTGCTTTGTTAATTTGAAATTTACTTTTGGAGTGAACCCTTATTTAAAATTTTGGGAAATTTCCTAATGTGAAAATTTATAATCTTTGATTCTGCAGAAGCTAACTGTTTTAAACCTTAGTCAGTTAACGTAATTGTCAAATCATATATGCGGTATGATACTAAGGTTTAAAATAGTTCACTTCGGGTAAAGGGGTAGCGGACCAATTAAAAATATCGACGAAGTCCTACGCTGGCGGACATCTTCGGTGTCATGGCTCCGGACATTGTCGATATTTTAAATTGGTCCTTAAGGCGTCGTCGTAATGCTTACGCCGGACGAATCTCTGATACTTTTAACCAGCTGTTTACATTGCTTAAAATTTGTTAAAGTTATTTGTTTATAAATTTTAGTCGATTTTTTTATAAATAAAATTTATTCAAAGTTTCCAAAAAGATTTTGGTTTTAAGAAAACAAATTAAGAGATTTCAATTACTAGAGGAAAAACAATGAATTTATTCTTCCAAGAATTTATTTTTCAAATTAAGTTTCGATCTCTAAGACCTCCTCAGTGCTCGTATGAGTCTAAAAAGATATGTGACAGGAATGAAAAATAGCATTTTTACAATTAAATTTTTATTCATAAACTTTACTTATTGAGTTTAAGGTAAAGCTTGAATTTTAGTAAAGTTTTAAAATCAATATAACAATAAAAAAATTATAATAAATAAAGAATAAAAGTATTTATATAGCTAGTAGTTTGCTTATTCTTAATACATGGTCAACCAGTGTATAAACTGATAGTTTTTAAGTGCATATGCAGAAGACAAGTATATATGTTACAAAAAACGTATTTTACAATACCTCATATCCGGCTATCGATGAAAAATAAGACATGTGAATCATAAAGCTATTTTTATAATAATGAATATATCTAAAAACAAGTATAGTATTATTTTAAGGTGACAAAAACTATACTTGATAGAGTGAAACTTATATGCACATATTTATTTTGGTCATATAAAATGACAGTTTTAATATAAAATTTTAAACAAACGACGGTGATAAACAATTTTTAATTTAAGTGTTGATTTATATGACCAAATATTATTGTATTAAAATTTTTAAAGACAATCTCATATCTCTTAGTCTGTGGAATTATAAATAGTTCCTAATCTCAAGACTTATCTGTATCTCATTGTGGTACGAATTGATAACTAAAAGGTTACATCGAGTCCTAGAACCTATTATTTTGAGCGCTTTAATTTTTATACTCAAAAATTTTATTATACTTGTGGTCAGTAGGCTTATGTCTAAAAAAACCTGGTAGATAATGCGTACTTCAAAATAATGGGCACTTCAAAACTTTTCTCACTACCCTAAAGTACATGGGGGTTAATTTACTTTTTAAGTCTTAATTCATTCAATTATCATACAATAAACATAATAATATGCAAAAGTTTATTCAAATGTTTATTTGAAAATGTTATCCGATCAGCACCGATTCCACTTCTGATACTCTTCATCTTTCCCCGTACTTTCCGCCTCCTACAAGTTGATCGTTCAAGCTGTGATGTAGTTCTGTTTAAAAAATTATTTAATTTGTAAATATATATGGAAACAAACTTATTTACAACACTACATTTAATTTATTTATAGAATATTTATAGAGCATAGATCATGGTTGTCATATGTTTTATGAATTGTTTTTTAGATTTTCTACCAGTTTTTGAAAGTGCTTGTTTTTTTGTCCTTTTTTAGTATGAAATTCAACTTTAAACAAAAAAGTGTAAAAAATAAAATAAAAGTAATGAAGAGATAGTGTTATGCCATTTTAAATTTGTATTGTAAAATTTTGGCAAACCCTGATAGCTATGTTTAGCAAAAGTTAATTGATAAAACTAAATAGTATTCCAAACTTAATTAAGAAAAGCAAAGTATTAAACAATTGAGTTCTTGAAAGTAAGCATATAACTGTGCATCAAAAATTTATGGACTTTAATTTTTTCTAGCTTTTCTGTTGCAATTAATTTTATTTACCTTAAATTGTTAAGTAAGAATGTAATAAAATACAATAAATAATGTTCCCTCAACAAATAACCAATGCAGTTTAAATTGTTACAAGTTGTACTATAACAAGAGTATCAGAAAACATCTCACGAGTAAAATGAAATTATTTAGTTTAATATATCAACATGTTTATTTTACGTTAGCTAAAAAGATAAAACAATTTATAAGAAATACAGTAGGGCGATTTAAATTCAACTAACAACTTTTCTTCCATATAGAAAATGTTTAAAAATATCACATGTACACAAGAATGATTTTAAAGCAAATTAAATATAAAAATACTTGTGGATAACGTATTCTGAATGGGTTATGCAACTCGTAAAGATCCATCAACCTGGGCATCTGTTTACTTATCCATGAAGACCTGATTCGTTCAAAGAGAGGGCTTCACGGAATGCCTGTTTAAAGCATTTAGTCTTCAAATAACTTTATTTATAGGCATTTAGCCCTAAAACATAAGTTTATCATTTACCTTAATTAAAAGGCTGTCCATTCTATTAAAATTAATGTTTTATTCATTTCGGATAAAATATAGTATTAAATGAGTGTAATTTAAAACAATAAGTAATGATTTAATTAGACTTTGTACAACATTTGTACAATTCAAATTTTTTTTTTAATATACTTTCGAATAATAATTACTAAAAACAACTTAACAAATGTTTTATAATAAAAAAATAATCTTGTTTATGACGTAACATTGTGTGCAGTTTTACTACACAAGAGTTAGCAGTATGTTATATGCATATCTATCACTACTACTGACAGATAAAACTTTTGGCATCTTCAGTTTGTTATGAAGTCCAAACCTCTATCCACAGACTTCCCATTAAAATTTGAAAAATTTATAGGCAAACACACAAAATATAGCAAATTTATAGGGAGATAAAATGAAAAAAAAACAATAAATCTTCATTGTTGCGAATATATATTCAAGGTTAATAAAGTAATATATGTCATAAATCGTTTATAAGCAGTTAAAATAAGGAATTTACAAAAGTTCGAGAGTTTTTAAGCTCTAATTTCGGTTAAAACCTCAGATAATTCATGCTATATAAAAAATATCCACTAGGTGGCGCCATAGAGTCGTCGTTTTGTTCGGACATTTCAAAAATTTTGATTAGTAAAAAAATTTCACAAGTTTTTTAACTACGTGGTGGTGCTATTTTGGCATTAAAGTGTTAACCACTAAGCTAGTAAAAGGTATTTATAGGGATTTCTAGGGACTTTCACATATTCTTCAATGTTTTAATGGTATTTTTCAGAATATCAAAAATCTATAGGAGTTTATATGTAAATGGGAAACCCTAATTAACCAGAAAGCTCCACTGAGTAGGGTATAAAAGTTGACATAAAACTCATTTGTATCTGCATATTGTGCTCAAAGAATATTATTACTTAAATGACAGTCTATTGTTAGGAGGGTAAGATTAGTTCTTGTTGAATACAACTTTAAATCATTAAGTCGTAAGTTATTACAATTTTAGTACTGAATGAAAAGTATTTCATTATTATTGAGTTCTTTTTATCAGAGATATTAAACTTGGTTAGTTTTTAAATATGGTAACCCCCATTTTAAACAAAAACAATGGAATAAAATATTTGCTTTGAAACTTAAAATGACTAAGATACACACATCTAATCTAAAAATTTACAGTTTGAAACTGCTCTATCTTTTCCCACTTAAAGATATTGTGGGTGTTGATAGGTTTGAACAAATTGTTACAAACAGTAGGTATCCAATAAACACAAATTGCATTTAGACTATGTAAACATCCTATAATAGGTCTGGATTCATTTATGTAAATAATGTTTGCCCAGAACTTTTAATATGCAAGCTAACATTTGCATTTAACACGTACAAGGCAATTTACGAATTATTCATAAACAAACAAGTTGATTCTTTATAAAAACTATTAAATGCTATTAGCAAAACATTATCAGGGTAACAACTGAGTTTCAAAAATCTACTTAAGGATTTCCTTCCAAGTTTTTTAAGGTACAAGAATTATTGGCTCTACTTAGCAGAATACTATATTTAAGGTTGATAAAAGCTTTGAACAGTACAAAATTTCTAAAGCTATAATGTAATGCCAGTTTCAAGGTGGCCACTGCTTTTACAGAAACTTCTTGAAGGTTTTAAGAATTTCCAATTTTTTTTTACAGTAGTAATCTTCTTTATTTAGTGGAAAAAATAATTTAATTTATGAAATGTTCTTAATTAAAACTTTTCTAATTAGTATGATATGCTGATATGCTATTTTAAATAAGTTCTAAATACGACCGATAACTATCCTAATGGATTTTCTAAATTTTTCTATGCTGTACCACAAAAGTTATTTTCAATTAAAGTAGATAAATTTTAAATCAGTAGCTTTGAAAATTTTTATTGAACAGCAAGTTTCTTAAGAATATTTTAACCCACTCCTATCTTATAGCATTAATTGGTGTTCATATATTTTTATAAGTTTTAATGTTTTCTGAATAAATTCGTACTACTTGACTTCAAATAGTACACATTGTTTTGTTTTCAAAAATTTGTTAAATTTAGTGAAGTAAAAATTAGTAAAAAAATGAAACACATAACCATTACAATATATCTTGTTTAACTTTTATTTATATATAAGTTCAATATTATCACCAATGAGTAAATAAGAAAAATAACTTATTATATGTTTTGATATTGTGCCAGTATGATTTTTAATAAATTCTGAGGTTGAGAACAGCAAACAAAAATTAAAATAAGATTTCTAAAGTTACAACTCTTACAATTCTGTTTTATGAATACCTTACATAAGTTAATTTCTAATAAAAACCAAATTACCTTTTCTTTTGCTCTTCGATTGAGCTATGAATTCCACAACTTCAAATTTGTTTGGTGGGCAAACATCTGCAATTAATTATAAAACATAAATTTATGAACAACATTGCTTTAGAAATTTTCAATTTCATAAAAAATACTTATTTCATGCAAGCATGCAGTTTATAAAGGTTTAATGTCAAGGTTCCTCAAAAACTCATTTTAAAAAAATCTAATTTTCAAACCATCTTAGCTTGTAGGCATGGATTTTAAAAAGTTTTACAAATTAATTTTGAAATTATTGTTACACAAATATGCATCAACTTATTCTTTTAGTGTGCACAAGACTTTGACTAAACTTCTACACCTATTCTTTACAAATTTAAATCAAGAAAGAACCAATGACTTAAGCATTTTTTAGAACTTAACTTTAATTGTACTTTTTGTTATTAATATTTTACTTTCTTCAACATTTGCTCTAATAGAATAAATATTTCTTTTAAACTATCTTTTTTACATTATCTGTAGTTATTAGTACCCATAATACCACAATTAAGACTTTTTTAAAGCAATTATTAATCCTAGTGCTGGAGTGGTATTGTCATATAAACCAACTGGCTATAGTTTAATCGCCTTTTTAATTTTCAAAAGGCTTAGATATTTCTACAATCAAATAAAACTGTTAATATAATGAAAAATCAGTTTATATTAAGTAAAACCATTCAACTTTTTGACTTTTTGATTTAGTTTAGGTTTTATTTTTAAGATACATTATTAAATACAATTAAAGTTTACTTTGTAATTCTCAAAAAACATAATTAGATCACACATTTTTGGTTATGGTTATGTGTCAGTATGATTTGTTAAAAACTTTGAGGTTTAGAAAACTATTAGAAAACTAAATATTAAACTAAATTGTAAAGTAAAATTTTTATTAGGAACACTTTGTTTTCTAAATACCTTATATAAATTATATTGTAACAAATAAAAAACTTTTGCTTTTGCTCCTAGATAGACCCATGAGTTTCACCACTTCAAAATTTGTTTAGTGAGCAAAAATCTGCAAAATAATATAATACAACTTGATGAACAGCATATATTGTAAGTCATATTTACTTAACTAAACTTGAATTTTCGTTTTACCAACAGTTAAAAAAATATTTATTAATATATATTAAACAAAGTTTAGTAAATAAGGGTTATTTATATGTTGTTTAAAAAGAGTATTAAATATGAAATAAAATCTTATGATGTTTACTAGACTATAAGATATTATTTAAAGTTTAATTCTCCAGTACAAAAATTAACATTATATTTTTATTTTTCAGATATGTTCTGAAAGTTATTTTAACAGTTTGGTATGGCTAACCCTGTACACCTTTTTAACATTTGAAAAAAAAAAATACTAATCACATTTAGAAATGTATGTCTTTAAATATTATCTTTTAATTCTAAAAATAACGATATAAAAATTTACATACCTTGGTTGGTAGTATAAACAACAAATTATCTTCTCCAGACAAGTAATGACTAGGAAATTGTCACATTGACATTACATAGTGAGTATTAACTAAGAACCTAGACAAGATCATGTTGTTTATGGGAAGGAGAAACTATACAAATATGATATGTTTAGTTCAAGTTTTTATATTTTGGCTGTTTCCAACCTAATTGTGGTTTACCATAAGTTTTTACACTATCTGTGTTTATTGTGACCAAGGCATAACTCATTATTAGTAAACTATAAAACTTTTATTGAAAAATTAAAGAAAAATTGAATATGTTTGATCAACGTAAATATCTATTTAAAATTCAAAGAAAAACTAATACGTTTAACCAACGTAAACGACAGTTTAAAATTTAAAGAAAAAACTAATATGTTTAAAAACGTTAACAACAATTTAAACTTACGTCAAAATCAAATATCTATTTTTAGAAAACAAAACAGTTTATCGGTTAATTGCTATTAATTTATTTTATTTTGCTATCGGTTATTTACTATTAATTAGAAACTTTATTATTAATTATTAAAAATATATATTTTTTGCTATATTTATATCCAAAAAGTACTTCAAAGTTGAACTTTGTTTTTAAAATACACTTTATAAGAAGATCAACTGTTTCAAAACCTTAACGATCATTAAACAATTATATCAAACTCAAAATAACTTAATAGCTTATTTATTAGATATTTGTACAAAAAGTTTAAAATAATTTACTTCGCTAATTTTTTTTTTTGTTAAAAGTACTACGTAAACAGAACAATTTTAGATACAAAAGTTAATAGAAAGATACTTAAATCTATATTAAACCAATAAAATGCCTACTTAAAGCTCTCGTTCAGTTTTATAACAGAGAACAAATTTTGCTATTATTAATGTTTCTACAACTTTATGGATTAGTTATGTTAGTTTAGTACATATACTTTTAAAAAAAGTTGTTTTTTCTATCAAAGCATAAGTGTCTAGTATGTTTTTAAGGTAAACAGAAAACTTAACAACGCTAATTAAAGCAAAAATACTACTGAATATTTTAATGATCCTCTATAAGTACAAAGCGCAATAAAATTACCGGAATTTTAATATTTTAAACCTTAAACGTATAACTTATTTTTGAAATTGTTGATCTTTTTAGCAGTTAAACATTAATTGTCTTCGATTTCAACCTTAAAATGCCAGTTTTTGACCGTGTTAGTACTTTTAATAATACTATCTCAGTGCTGAAATATAAAAATTATTTGACTTTTGATTGAAAACGATCAGTAATAAACTCAACTAATATTTAATCACAAATTTGGATTTTATGACGTCATGATTGTTTTTAGCTTATATACAGTCTTTTTAAATATTTCGTTTTTGATCAAATCCATTCTCAGCGGTGAATGTATAGTGACATAACAATGTTATTTATCAAAAACTGCATTCGTTTTCTAAGCTGTCTTACATATTACTTTAATATGTATGTGAGTTACCTTAACCTGTTTACTGTATATGACTGTTAACTTTTAAATGTTATCTTTTTCGGAATATTAGAATTGAATTGTTTTAATAGTGAATGTTTAGGCACATTAATTTCGATAACAGTTTTGGTAAAACTCATAATTTAAATCAATTTATATACATATCTATACTTTTTGTCATCGTATCATATGTTATCAAGTTGAGTAGAAACAAAATAATTGAGACCTATGATAAAAAAAGGTTATTTTTATTACTAAAAAAAACTTATATTGAAAACAGTCTATTTTGCTTTTTAGGTACCAAAATCATATCTTTTAATTAGTTTGCAGTATTTTTATCTAGTTGCTTGAGAACTTTAATAATTAGTTTGAAACAACATGACACTTTTTGTATGAATTTCATTTTAACTTCAAAACTATGACTTTATAAAAAAATAATAATATACTATAAGGTTTTTTAGTAATAACTTAGATAAATTGGGTAGGTTATATTTCTAAAGCAAGTTAAAAGAGATAATTTTAACCTCTTAGTAATGTTAAAAAGCTGTTAAACTTGTGATAAAATAGTTGTCTAAGAAAATTTAGATAAAAATTCAATAAAGTAAAAGCAATTTTATCAAAATTCACCTTAAACTTATTGCTTTTTGTATTCAAAGACTAATTTCACTTCAGCTAATATGTCTTAGTAATTGAAAACTGTAAGCCTTGAAGCTTTTTATTTTATAATTAGTTTGTAGCCATAATCTAATATTGAACTTCTTAGAAATTAAAAATATATATTTTAGATCTTTTAAATCTAATCCACGTCAAAATGCAAACTAACGAAACAACCAAGACCCCAGGTCTGAGCGAAACCACCCGGGTTCCCGATGGCGTAATTGGACTTCCGGACGGACCTGACCGTGAAGAGATCGCGAAAACAATGGAGGAATTTCGGTGTGAAATTTTGTCGCCCACTCCACTTCGAGCACGGAAGGGAGTGATGTCGTCATCGCGGGAGGAAGCGGGGAGCGGATTGAAGGAGCGGACAAGACGATATCCAGTGACTTGGTGGAGCGACTGAGGACTGGGGAAGCCAAAACAATAGCTCAAAATCAAAATAATCACATCACTGAACAAGACGAGAGTCAAAAGAAAGCACCAGCTCTGAACAGCCAACGGCCAAACATCGAAATTGTCACCGAGCCGCACGTTGTGCCGGCCGACTTGGCTCCATTCATCATCGACCACGGACAGGATAGGATCAAAAGCATCTGCTCCGATTCTAAAGCACTGGTCACGGATTTGACCTATTCAGAAGGCGGTGATGTCGCCGTCTTTAACGTCCAAGGGACGCGCGATCAGGTCACGAAATGTCGGCAGCTGATCCATAATATAGTGCTTTGTGTTCTTTGGCTAAGGATGCCAAAAAGAAAGCACAAGGTCAAAATAATCAGGTCACTGACCAAGATGAGAGCCAAGAGATTAGACCAGACCAAAATAATCAGGTCACTGAACAAGATGAGAGCCAAGAGATTGCACCAGATCAAAATAATAAGGTCACTGACCAAGATGAGAGCCAAAAGATTGCACCAGATCAAAATAATCAGGTCACTGACCAAGATGAGAGCCAAAAAATTGCACCACCTCGAAGCAACCAATAGCGAAAAATTAAACTGGTCACCGAGCAGCACAAGGTGCGGATCGACCTGGCTGGGTTCATCATCGGCCACGAACAGGAGAGGATCAGAGACATCTGTAAAAAGTCCGGTACAACGGTAACTGACGTGACCCAACCAGGAAGCAATGTCGCCGTCTTTGACATCTCAGGGCAGCGCGAGCAGGTCACAAAGTGTCGAGAGCTGATCCAAAAGATAGTGGATCATCAGGAGGAAAAGGAAAAGAGAAGGAAAAAGAACGCTTCACGACATCAACACAATTCCAGTTAAACTTTGAATTTTAAAGAGTAAACAACTGTTGCAGTTAGATGTTTCTGTTAATTAGTTTATTGGTCTGTTATATGTTTTTATCGATTTATAAACTCAGATAGTTTTCTACAGTTGACTTTGTTACTCACTATAGTATTTTAATAGTTCCATATCAAGGAAGTGACCAAGAAATATTTCCATGACTTAAACTAGCTGGAACAATTCGTTAAAGTTATTTATTAAAAATATATATATATATTTATTTAAAGTCGAAAGTTGTACTAAAAACTATTTAAGATACTGTAATGAACAAGCAAGGGTTACATAGATTAGTTTCAACTGATTTATTTACCGTATAATATTAAAGAAATTATTTTTTTTGGTAGCACAGTAACATCTCGCATCTTTAAGCACTCGTGACTTTACGAACTCTCGTTTAAAAATCCATTTTAAAATTCTAAAAAGTTTAAAAATTTTAAAAACTATTTTTTTAATATGCACACATTAGGTTTATTATATATTATTCAGTGAAATTATTAGTTTTTGCATTTTTAGTTTGTGCTTTCCATAAGGAACCTACTGAACGCAATTGCTTTGACTTTCATAGCTTTGGGTGTCTTAAAACTCCTCCTTTTATACCTTAAAAAAAAATTCAGTTCCTTAAATTATTATGGCATGAAATTTAATTCCCACTCAAAAAATCACCAATATATTTTTGATACAATGCAAGACAAGTTTATTCTTATGTTGACAAAGGACAATTTAAAAATTTTTGTAGTAACATGAACAATTTTTATTAAAAATTTTTCTTATTCATTATAGATTTTGTTCAAAAGAAGAAATATATTACAGCACCAAATGCATAATTTTGTAAAAGCCTATAGAAACAAGTATTAATATAGACACCACTTTATTTCTTAATTGTAAGCATATGCTTAGTTAAAAATTGACATTGCCATGTAGAATAGAATATGAATGTTAAGTATCAAATAAGTCACATATAAATAAAGATAAAATCTACTTATTATTAAAATTAAGAAATTTGATTAATAAAATTATTTTATATAATTTTTTTTTTTTTTTTGAAATATTTATAGTTTCATCTTTTGTTTTCATATTCATAAGTAAAGTAAACAAATTGTTAAAAGTTGGAAAGTCCCTAGTCTGCTTTTACTAGAAGCAATATCCAAAAACAGCCATTATAGTAACTATATTTGGTACCTCTCGTATCTTTACGATCTCTCGTACCTTTATGCACTTTCTCTGTGGACACAATGTGCGTAAATAAGCGAGAGGTTTTTGTATTTCTACCTCACAATTTAATATTTAAGTATTCTCAAGAATGATAATTTTCTCTTAACAAAACTTTCTTATGATTGACATTTAATTATTTTAAAATAGGATTGAGTCAACAATGTTCAATGGCCTAAAAAACTCTGTTAAAAATGTCTACAAAACGAAACAAAGTACTATTGTTGAAAAGTTTTGTTAGAGTAACTTAGATCAAGTTTGTTTTAAATAAATAGACTTTTAACTTTAATTTGAGTAAACTATGGTAATTATCAAGGATGGTCTTGCGTTTATAGAGTTTTAAATTAATATTAATAAATAAATATTTTACTTAAAACTCGTTTAAACTATATCAGATACTTTTATGAACAACCAAAACTTATATAGATTAATCGCAAATTACTGATTAATTGTTTACTACTATATCAGTAAATAAAACTAAATTCAGTCTTTTTACCACATTAAAACAACTTGCATTTATTCCAATTGATAATAACCTTCCTCTAAACATAACTTTTCCTAAAAACTTACATTAAACTCTTTTAGATAAATTATTAAAACTATGATAAAACAGAATAACTTTTATACCCATATTCTTTTAAATAACTTTTTATTTATTTTTCCAAAGCTGTAATTTATGTTTTATTTTCTCCTTTTTAACTTTTATTTATCTTTTAAAACTGTTATTTGTTTTACTGCTAGTAAAACATTCTTGCAAAACTTAATATTTTTATTCAATTAAAATAAAAAAATTCTTAGTCAAAATCAATCTAGCTTTGAATATAATTATAAGGATTTCTTTAAAAAAAA
The DNA here is from genome assembly GCF_965202585.1 of Thalia democratica. Taxonomy (NCBI): domain Eukaryota; kingdom Metazoa; phylum Chordata; class Thaliacea; order Salpida; family Salpidae; genus Thalia; species Thalia democratica. Next base: position 21,016,715 of record NC_139168.1, read on the forward strand.
TTAAATGAATAGTTATATTAAAATATGGTTTGAAACATGTAATAAAATGTTAGCTACTACACTTACTAAGGTGTAAAAATTAGGTAAAATCAATAAACTATAGATATAATAATTTAGTTTTCAAAACTATTTTATTCTATAAAAACAAATTTGTATTTTTAGACTGTTAAAAATAATTATATATTTAAACTATTAAGCTATGAAATGAAATTTGAAAGCAATAAAACAAAGACAAAAAAAGTAGATTAGTTAGTTTCAAAATGATACATACGTTCAAAAACCTAGAAAAATGTTTCTTTATTTTCAGCCAATTTAAATTTTATAAAAAATAAGCTTATGTTGCATTCTGAGTACAAAGTGTTTTTAATATAAACTTAATCAATGTTTTTGTACTACTTTAATCATAAAAACTTAATTTTGTGCTTTTTACCAACAAGTAGTAGATGTTAAACAGACTATTTATTTTTACAAAGTTTCAAATCTAGAAAGATTAATTAACTTAAGTCATTTCCAATTTGTTATGAAATCTTTGTTCTTTATCGAATACCATATTTTAAATGATTTTTAATACAAGAACCATAAATCTAAAACTTAGAACGAAAGGTTTATTTATTTATTTGAGTTTTTCGATATGTTTAGTACATACTTAAAGCGTTTAGCTCTTTCTGTACGTTTGTTTTTAATTTTCAGTTAAAGTATTTTTTTTAATATAATTTATTTGTATATATATGATATATTTTTTACCAAGAATAATAATTTATAATCTTTGAGACAGCTATGTTTTAACATTCTAACAGTTGTTTAATTTAACATTTTCGATGTACATGAATTTAAACTACGTGTATTAAAATTTAACCTCTCTTATAAACCGTACAAATTAAACTATACATTAATATTACAACCGGTCTCAGTCTACCGAGAGCTTGTGGTCTGACGATCGAATCGGAATGATCAAACCTTATGTTAATATTACAACCAAAATATTATAAAAAAATCGAATGTTCTAAATAATTTAGGTCAGATGATTAATTTTTAGTCTTGTTATTTAGCAATTCAATGCTAAAAACATGTTATTTTATATGTAAATTTTATGTATAAAACCCAAAGGTAGTAGATAAATCAATCAATTAGCTTTATTAAACAATTAATTATAAACTAAAATTGTTTGAGTTTAATATAAGGGTCAAAGGTTTTAAATAGTTTTACAAGTAGAATTTATAATCAATTATGAACAATAAAAACTTTATTTTTATATTTACTATTTTGTTAAGACCTGTAATTAATCTTTGTTAAAATCTACTTAATAGTAATAAAAGTTAAAAAAAAATTATGGTTTAATTGTTGCTGCCAACTTATTGTCTTATTATAAAAATTTAATTTATTTTTGCTCATATAAAAATAATCGAATCTAAAAGCAAAACATTTTAATTAACACATTTAAAGTACTTGACAGTTTAAATAAAATTACTGCTAAATTTTTAACTTAAAATTAAAAAGTTTAAATTCAACTTATATTTTTATATGATTTTTATTTACACAAATTACTTTTGTCGTTTTTTTTTTCTTGTTTTAGATAACAGCTACATATATAATTACATTTTTAACATGATAATACAAAGTTTGCTGTAAATAATCAATTTACAAGCAATCTGATAAATATCTTTAATTAAAGTAAAAGCAAAAATTAATGAGAACTTTTACATTTTTTAATGAAATATCATAAAAAATTTACGAGACGCTGAAATTCTTAGTTTGTCATAAAAAATCATAAATCATCAGCATGATTTTATAAGTTTTTAAAAACTTTAAAAAAATTCTAGTATAAAAACTGAAGTTTGAACTAATCAACTTTATATACTAGTTTAAATATAATTTTACCGTACTATAACTACTAATATAACTTAATTAACATCACTGCCGGCTTATATTACTAAATAACATATTAAATTGGAATTACAATCTTTACAAACAGCAAATTTAACGTTTGTTTTATTAAAAAATAAAAGTACGTTATTGTAATCTTTTATACAGGTTGTTCTAACAGTTTGTTTTAAGAGTAAACAAAATTGAGAGTAACATTTTAAAATGAATATATCTTTATTTCAACATGAATTTATTTTATTCTTAGTGAATTATAAAACATTGATATATGCTTTTATTTACTAGTCCTTTTTTATTAAAAACTTTTTTTATTTTTTTTCAGATAGTTTACTTGAACAATTAGAACTTACTTCATCACCTTATTGCATGTAGTACAAATATGATTTTTTTTACAAAATTAAATAGCTTAATATTCTGATGGTACAAACTAATTTACATTGTCATCTTTCCTTTTTCCTTGGATAACTTATACTTAAAATAAAAAACAGTAAAAAGTAATTTTGAAATGCTAAATTATCAAGTTGATTTAATTGAGTTATAGTATAAAATTATAACTTGATTCTTCTAAATGCTTGAATTAAAGTCAATCCAGTTTTATTTTACTTTCCGTACATTTTATAACATTTGCTTCAATTTCTATTTATTTGAACTTAAAATTGTAACTTCATATACATTTCATAAGTTTAAAATTAAATGCTTATGTAAAATAATATCAAACCACAATCACTTTGAAAATTACAAGAATATTGTTTATAAAACGTTTGTGTAATTACAGTTAAATGATTTACTTTATCCATAAAGTACTGAAAATAAACAAAATTTAAGTTGGTTAAAAACTGTGGATAAAAAAAACACAAATAGTGAGTAAAAATTGTAATTATTCTTAACGGATAACTAAGGTAAAATCTTTATTATTTAAGCTTCTTTATTGACCTAAACCTTATTTCGTACTAATTACTTTATAGTTTATAAATGATAGTTTATAAAATTTAAAATAAGTAGGTTGGACTATTTCTGTTTTTGTATTACTTTTATTTTACAATTAAGTATATTATAAAGCACATGTAAGCAGAAGGAGAATTACTTTGGTAAGAAAATATTACAAGAAAATATTTATTTAAAAGCACGTATATAAGTACATAAAACAGAAGTATAACAAGATGACTTATACAAAAAAAATATACAAATTAAAGTATAGTAATAAATGCATTTATAATAACTTTGTATATTTGACATAATTAATTGAGGAGAAACATATGAATCACATAAACATATCCCGGCTGTAAATATTAAAATTTATTTTTTTTCAACTTTAACAAAATCAGTATAAAATTACATTAAAGACTTACCAAATAAAACTGCGGCACATAAGACAAATCCAAATAAAAAAATTGAAGCATTCAAATCACTTGCAAAGTTTTCATCACCGAAAAGCTTCAGAACATCTTCAGATAAAATCTACAAAACACTTCTTATCGACTTCTCTCTCATAAAACCTTGCTGCAACATCCATAACGTAGAAGATGTTCAAACTCATAACCATTTCCCTGAAGGTAAACAAGACTTCGTTGCTCAAGTTCAACACGACAAATCTGGGTGTTACAACTCTGGTAAAATGATCCACGCCAAGTTTGAAGAACGAGTAGCAATTGTGGTCGTAGAAGAAATGTTGACTGAATTGTCTGAAAATATAAAATGGAACTTCTCTTGTATCTAAATCTCGAAGGCGTGAGGTGATGAAATTTGACACACCAAAACCTGGACATACATTAAGTTCGACTTTGACTTGCACTGCACTTTCATTCAAATTGGCCATTTATTTTTTACTCCTGACTCACTATATTCAACTGATACGTAAAAGTTCACTTTGTATTTATTCATATGTGAATTAAGTTAATTGTCATCATAAACTTAAATTCAAATAAATGTGATTGATTACTACTAATTTGGCTTATGAACATTATAATAACACAATCTAGTTAAGCTAGTTAGAACAGACGTGTGAGCAGACAAAGCAATGTGCTAAAAAGAACGGTTTATTTTAAACAGAAACTCTAATTTCGTTTACTTATAACTTAAAACAAAATCAAATTTTTTAATAGTTTACTTTTCGCTTAAAACGTGATAATATTTCGTTGTCATCTTTTAAAACAAAAACATACTTTGATAAAAACTATAATTACTAGCTAAGAAATTTATTTCAACACTTTTTGGACATACTTTCAAATTGTATATCTTAGGTATGCTTAAAACAGTTCTGTAAATACTTTGAAAAGATTTTAATTTATTGAACTACTTTTAATTTTTTTATTTTTACTCGAACACCCTTGATTTTTATAAATCTTGAACTTAAAAATAAAAAGTAGAAAGCTAAGGTAGAGCGTAGCTGTCAAATTTGCGAGAGGGCACAAAATTGCACGTAAATAATTTTCGACGATGACACTTTTGCGTGAAGGGTCACTTTTGCACGTAGAAATTTTTGCAAGGGTTGAATTTTTCTCTTTTTTTTAATTTTTTTCTTAATTATAATTACTTTTATTTTAGTTTCATCTTTAATATCATTGTTACCCCTAACCGTTACCCGAAGTCAGTATTTTTTTATGTTTTAGTTTTTTTTATCGGTTTTTTCTGTTTCTTTTTATATATTTTTATAAATTTTTTTACTTTCGTGCAAAAAATGACTCTACGTGCAAAATTGTAACTTGTCAAAAATTTACCCTTGGTGCAAAATTGTCTTCGTGCAATTTTCTCCCCTCGTTAATTTTTGTATCCTCGTGCAAATTAGTAATTTCGTGCAATTTTGACCCGTTCCCGAGTTAAGATGTAGGCTTTTGAAAAGTGTATTTCAAAGAAATGCGTTTTATTCTGAAAATACAATCGTTGATATCGAAGTTTTGGAACATGAATAAGTACTTGTACAAAATTTAGTTTTAGAAAAAAAACACCTAGAAAGAACTACATTCATAACTTCTTAATGTTCTTTCATTTATAACAGGGTTCGGCAGCCTTACGTAAATCGCGGGCCGCACAAAAAATATAATTTTTATTGTTTTCGAAATATATACTTTTGGCTTGGAGCTCGTCGGACGCAAATTTTGACTTTGATGGCCGAAGTTTGCCGACCCCTGATTTATAACACAGTACTATTATTAACATAAAGTTTCTAACATAGTTCTACCGTACTATAACTACTACTATGTTATAATTGAAGCGTCTTTAGAACTATAAAAATAATATAATTCAAAATTTCAACTTAGTCGATTGTTTTTAAAGGCTGTAGCGAAGAAAGTTCACTGAAATATATAATAAAAATAATCTATGTCGAGCGAATTATGTTCAACGGAATTCTATTAAAAACAAAAATTGTAAAGAAAATATAGAAGATGAAAAAAAAACACACATTCATTTATTTATTTTCTACTTTTTATAAATATTTAAATATTTTAAGAATTCCGTTTAGATGTTTTAGTTTGCTTGAACCAGAAAAATATGTTGGTTATATAAAGAAAGAGTATTGTAAAAAGTTGTAAATAAGATTAAAAAATATATTTATTATTTCTTAGAATGCTTCATGGTTAAGACTTATAAAAAATATAAGCTTCTTAATGTTTTTTTACACTTTAATTTTTTCTACTTCTGCAATGATTTGTATCATAGATTAAAATGGACTAATTTTTAATTTTTTTTTTTATTTCACCAAAATTGTTAATTTGAAACGAATGTTAATGGTTTGTAAAAAAAATTTTTCATCAACAATCAGTTGAAAAGATAACGTCATAAGAATATTATTAAAATCTTTAAGACTTTAGATAAGTAGCTAGTACTACATATAAATTACAAATTGCTTAACTTTATTATACTAAATAAAATAACATGGAATTTATTAACCACATTTATGACCAAAATATTTTTATAATGATATTATTTTAAACAACTCAAGTTGTATAATAAAATTAGATCGCACCAATACTTTGTTTCAGAAGCTCTTATGTATAATTACAAAGCCTTATACTTTATAGCAGGGGCGTGTCTAGACATTTTTCAAAGGGGGTTCATAATTATTTTTTGTTCTTAATTTTCCACTTAAGTACGCAATATCTTAAGTATCAAAAAAATATGTGTTTAAAATGCTTTTTTGTGTTTAGAAATAATTAAAAAACATATAAGTAGTAATAAAAACAAATAATATATATTTATTTAATTATACTGTATTTAAAAAGTTATGAACAAAAAATTTGTATATCAAAAATTAAATCCTTTATTTAAAACAAATATATTACATACAGTTTAATTAATTAATGAAAATAACAAACATTGTATTATGACTAATATAGGTAATTAAAGACCAAAACTTGAAGGCACTCTTAGTATACTATAATCACTGGTTTAAACTTTGTAATAAAAAACGTAATAAATCTGTTGTATAATACAAAACTTATTAAAAAACCTTTATAAGTTGTATAAAATAAAATTGCAAGTCAGTTAAATAAAACATTTGAGAACATAACTTTTACGAGCATTATCATTAACTTTCATATTTTGTTGTTTGGAACAGAATTAATAAAAAGCACAGCTGGAATAAAATTTTCTAAGGTAAATTAAAAACTTTGAACTTTAAACAATCTAAAAGTACCAGTCAAACAGAATGTAAAATCTTGATAATACATCATTCAAAAAAGTTTCCCAAAAAAGATGCTACTTTAAAACTTTTACCTATTATCACGTCACAATTAAAATTTTATTTGAAGTCTATTTCAGCTGGGCAAAATCGAGCATTTTTTGTTACAGAAACTTATAATATTTCAGAGTTATAAATTCAACATTCATTTTTCAAAGTTTATCAAATAACCTAAAAAAAAGTCAATAAAAAACGTTATTAGTGATATTTTAAGATTTTTTTTTCTTTTTTCGTTTTATTTTTCAGGAGTTTATAGGAAACCAGTCAAAACACGCCCTTGCTTTATAGTGTGCTTAATTTATAGTGTCTGAGTTAATTTTGATGTTTAAGTTTACTTTTGAAGCCGTAGAGTATGGAATTTTTTTTATTAAAGGTATACGTAATTTTTTTTTCACTGCAATTTTTTTTTAAACTTTTAGAATTGTGTTACGTTCTAAGCTAATTAGTTTAAAATGTTAAAATATCCACTTCATTTTTCAGTTATTTACTGGACTTTGAAATTTTAAGGTACTACATTGTTTAGCTTGTTTTGTTTTCAACTTAGACAAAAAAGCGCTTTTGAACATAACTTTAAATTATATTTCACTACAGTATATTGTACTTTAAAAAATATACACTTGAAAAATTGTATACTGCGTATTAAAAATAATACTAAAATATTAGTTTCTAGAAATTCAATAAAAGTTATAACAATCATCAATCACGCAAATTATGCTGAACTTCCTAAAACAGTCGGTTTTTTGATTGTTATAAAACTATGCGATAAGTAATCAGTTTATTCACTACTAAGACTAATATTTAATAAATCTTAAGAATATATAGCGTTTTGAATTTTTAAGTTTTTGTTATACAATCTAATCTACTACAAAGCAGTTTAGACTAAAATACTTAAAGTTTTACGATAGTACTAAATTAAAATGCATAGATTACTTAAAATTTAAACACACGACAAATATTTTTTAAGACTCGAACTGATAACAACAAAAATTTGCTAATAAATGCAAATCTACTAATTTCATAGTGAAGAACCTGTAAAAAAACACTTAAAGCCTAAAACATTTAAATTAGGCTGGAACACATAAATTACACAAACATAAGCCTGCTGTAAACATTATAGATAAAACATGACCAATTAAAACAGCTAAGCGAGTGAAATAACATCCTAACAAACAAACTGAAGCAACCGATTTAGATGCTAAGTTTTTTTTTCACCGAAAAACTGCAGGGCATCATCAGATAAAATCAGCAAATCACAGCTGATCGACATTTCCCTCAAGTAGTGTTGCTAAAACTTCCAAAATTAGAACAATTTTGAGTTCGTAACCGTTAAGGTAGACAAGACTTCGTTGCTGAAAATCAACACGAAAAATCTGGGTGCTGGATACCGCCAAGCTTGAAGAACGGGTAGCAATTGTGGTCGTAGAAGAAATGCCGACAGAATTGCATGAAGGTCGGGAATGGTACTTTCCTTGTTTCCAAATCTCGCAGACGCACGGTGATGCAGTTTGGCGAAAGACCAGTAGATGCATTTAGATTCACTAAAACTTGCACTGCAGTTTTATTAAAATCAGCCATTTTTTTCCGATTTACTAAACTCATCTGAAACAAATGAGTTTACTTTGCACTTAACTCATATGTGAGTTAAGTTAGTTGGTTTCTTAAGCCTACATTCAAATAAATGTGATTGATTCAATATATGATATTTAATTAAGACAATATTGTTAAGTTAATAAGAACAGACTTCTGTGTAGATAAATTAAAGTAAAAAGGAAGATATTATTCTAAATTGACTCTTTGTTGTTTTGTTCACTTATAATTAAAAAAAAAAAAAACAAATACTCACGTTTACAAAAAAAATTCAATTAATCTACTTTTTTAAAAATGTAATAATATTATGTTGTCATCATTTAGATAAAAAAACTACGTTTATAAAAACTATAACAATTAGCTAAGAAAGTTATTTTAATATTTTCTGGTCTAACAAGAGTTAAAAGTACTACCTTTTGATTTCACGCTGTAAAAAGATAAAATTAAAGCAACTTTAGTTTACGAATATTTTCTTTTATTTTTACTTAAACTTACACATCTTTCTTTAATTCAAGAAAATTTTAAGGTTAATCAAATCTGCACTGCAATTAAGTTTGGTCTATATCTAACGAAGTATTTTAAAAATATGTGGCTTGAAGTATTTTAAACTATTGTGAGCTAAAATTATGTTCATTTTCATTAAGAAATACTTTCTAGCCCCTGTTTTGTAGACCGTTTGTAATCTAATGAACTGTTAAAATTAATTCAGTCGGATGTTGAATTATATTCAATTACTATTTTTGTCGTCTAAAAAAGAAGGTCACACCAATTTTATACCGTGAGGATTAATTTAAATGTGTTAGTATTTTACTATTTAATCAATTTTTTTTTAAATTAACCTTGCTTATTTCTACAAGTCCATTATCATTGCATATTTTTAGAATAAAACTAGTTTTTAAGTTACACCTCCAACAATATTGTTTGTTTTTTAATTTAAAACTATTTAATCTAGGCACAATTTTATGTAAAACGGACATTCAGATGTATTCCTGTTCAATTTTACAAGTCTGTTACTTACATGTTGTTAATAGTAGAATAAAACCAACTTTATATCTTAATGTTCAATGTTTTCATTTTCAAATAACCCAACTTCGGTTAAAAAATTTTATGTAAAGTATAAGCAAAAATTTAAGCGGCAAAATTTTCGGTATCCGCTTGACAACTACTAAGTATACAAATAAATTACCAATATTAACCTTTTAAAACTTCAAAATTTTTCTGTTCCAATCGAACCGTACAAGTTTGAAAGTAATAAACAGTTTGCCTTTTAAACATCCCCTATGCTTTATGGAAAAATTTTGCTTGGAATTGATAAAACTAAACGTTTATTTTAGCAAATGTATCAGGAGTAAGGTTTTTGTGACTATAGCAGTCGTATTTGCTAGAGTTATAAAACTTAGACCGACAGTTTCTAGCTAGGTTTACTGTTTTAAATATAGTTTAATTTTAATTGTTTACCTTACATGAACTTTAAGCTTACAATTTATATACTCAAGCACATACAAATGGTTAAAACATTAGTTAAACAAAAAATTAAAAAATATTTGATTTGTTCAACTACAAAAAAGAAGTTAGAGTCCTAAATATAACGTTTAAACCGAAAAGTTTTTATTTACTAAGAGATTTTTCGCATTCAAAAAAATTTACATTTTAAGTCATTTTAAAAAAGTTAGTGAAACAAACTAGATTGTATGCATTTAAGCACTTTAGAAGGAAAGATTAAAATTAAATTATATGTAGGAACAAAGCATTACTACGAACTTCTATTAAAGTAAGATGAGATTTATCTAGTGCACATTTTCATTTAGCCATAAATTTATTTTGTAAAACTTATTTAAATTGTAGTAGGTTTCAAACTACCTTTCGTTTTATTATTTTTAGAGTTTAGCAATTTTCTAACTAAAATTTTTTTCATAATTGTAGAAACATGATTATTATAAAAACAAGTGATTAAACAAAAAAAGTTTAAACCAAATCAGCTTTAAAAAAAAGCTAAAACATTAAATATTTTCTATTTAAATTTCATGTTTTTTTAAACATACTTGTTTAAGTTAAGTCAATTAAATACATTTTTTGTTAGTTTAAATATGCAATTTTATACTTTAGGTGCTATATCGAATTAGTAGAGTATTGTAATCGTAGAGAACTAATAAAAATTTTCTATGTAAACAAGTTTTCTATAACTAAACTACTTAATTAAACTCTAAAACTGGTCAATTATGATTAGCTAATTTTGGTTTTAACTGATTTACAGTTTTTAATCACAAAATGTTTTTCAAAAGTGAAATTTAGAGTTTTTTTCAGTATAATAGTCGCAGAATTTGATTTAAAGAACTATCCTATTTTGATAAAACTTTTAGCTCTTTATGTCAGTCCAAATTAGTAATTTTATAACAGCTATTAAAGTAATTGTTTTTAGGAACGTATAGTTTAAAAAAAGATAAAAAAAAACTAGCAAATTTAATATGTATCAACTCTAGAACAACAGAAAAGGTTGTTCAACAAATTTAATACTTAGAAGTACATGAAGTTTAGTACTAGAAATATTAAAAAGCATATACTATATGCTGGCAGCGATGAAAAATAAGCAACTTTTTCAAAAAGTTGTGATTATTTGGATGTAAAAATTTAAGTTTTAAAACTCTGTTTTTAATGTACGTTCAAGAATTGTTTTAGATAAGTAATACTATTTTTTACAGTTTAGACCTTAAAAAATTATATAAATTTTTATAAATAAATTATAAACTTATCCTTAGTTGACAGAGGTTCAAAGTTGACAGAGAAAATTAACATTTATTCAACATTTATTCATAGTTGACAGAGAAAATTAATACTCTAGCAAATAAATGGCTATAAAACAAACTAAAAAGTTATCATTAAGACCTTAAGTTCCTTTTTTATAAATAACTTATTTAAGTGTTTTGGTAATAGTTCTTATTTGGGGCCTTAACTAAATGTCATTTGTTTGTTACTTTCGTAACTTTTGTGCTATTTTCGTTCATAACTTAAAATAAAAAGATTTGTTGATTACTAAGTTATTGACTAACTATTTAACTAACTATTTAACTAAGTATTTAAGTAAGAAAATGCATTAAAACAATATAATCAGAGTATTGTATGCACTAAATATAATATATAGATAAGAGTTAGAACCTTGTGAGGAACTGCAAATTGATACATCAGTTTTTGAATAAAACTTTTATTTTATATTTGAACTGTTTATCTATCATAAACGTTATTTAGTTTTCAACTAAGCATTAATAAATAAACAAGTCAATAGTTAAACTTATTTTATTGATATGAGAACAAAAGCAGGAGTACAGAAAGAAAACCGGTTTCTAATCAAAACATCTCAAACGAAAACTTTGCACAGTATTAAACACAACTAAGAAATACATAAAGCTCACAAATTAACTAGTCAAGATAATTTACAACAAAGTAACTTTTCCCGTGAACAAAGTTTGGTCTTCGTATAAAATCATGAACAAAAAAGGATGATCAACTGTGAAATAGATTTTTCTAGTACCTCTTGAACTTTGTTTAACACGACTCACTTTAACTCCAGTTGCTGCAGCAGCTTCAGTACCTTCTTCACTTGTCTCAATGAAAGCCTTGTGAACTACTTCAGTCACAAAAAGTCTTGAATCTCCTGCAAACATTGCGCTTAAGTCAGATTTTCTCTCATCAAAAGCGTCTTTGATTCCCAACGAGCGCAGAGTTTCGTACAAGCTTGCTTCAAATTCGATTTTGAACTTTGGCATTTTCAAAAAAATTCGCGTTTCACTGAAACTACTAGGGTCTTTAAGACTTTCAATAGTTTGGACGTCAAGTTTTTCGATCACATTTTTCAATCCAAACCTTTCATCAGGTAAAACTATCAGCATTCTGAAATCTACTTGCTTGTAATGAATTTCCACACACTTGAACCCTTTTTCATCAAATGAAGCAAACGAATAGTACTTTTCCTGTTTCATCATTTTAACAGTAGATGTTTTTTCTTCGGTACAATAGAATGGAGCATCTCTAGTGTCACTTAACTTGAACTTATCATACCAATCACCTTTGAAGTAGATACAACTAACTAAAACACATACAGTATCAGGATCCAAGTCGCTAAACAGATCTTCAATTTTTCCATTAGTACAATCTGCAACCCATTTATTGATTATATTTTTCGATTCGTCTGCATTCTCTCGTAATTTAAAGACTGAATGTGGCTTTTAAAAGCAGATTCCATGTCACGTTTGTAGTTAGCATCAATTTCAAATTCTTCTGAAGGAAAAACAGAATTAGCAAGCTTGATTTGTAAGCCTTTGGAGTTGTAAGTTAATACATCATTCAGCTTTTTAAGATTTGAAAGAAGTTGTTCATCCTTCACAATTCCTAGTGCCTCTTCAAGCTGCTTCTTGGTTGCTCCATTAGAACCTATAAGCAGCATGGAAAGAGCAAGCGAAACGCTCAGTGGTGAAAAGAAAATGTTCTTGTTTTCATCATTGCTTTCACAAAGCTTATTAAAAAGATTGACGTCAAACGAATTTACATTCATAATGATTTTAAACCCAACTAACCTTGAAAAGTAAAATATTATGTGTAATCGAGATTTTTAAATGTGTTTGTACAAGTTGTACATTTTATGTTTTAGCTTGAATAGTTAAATAGTTAAAGACTTTTCAAATTTTACTTTTCATTGAAGCTTTTAATTGTACTGATATATTTACAACTTTTAAAATTTTTATATAACATTTAAAGATGCTTCACCTCAAAAATAGCATGAAATAGTTAAATTTTTATAGTAAAATTTCTTTAAAGTAAAGTATACTGGTAATAGATGTCTGTAAAACTTTTACAGGTCTCCATAGCTTCTGACTACATAAACTATAAGCTATAATAATCTATTTATATTTGTTTTAAGTAACAATAGCAGCATAGAGGGTTTTTCTAAAATCCTTTGTAAATAAAAACATAAAAACATTAGTATTTAAAAACAACCAGGATTAAGTAAAAAATGACACCGGGTTCATTATTTTAACTTGTTTAAAGTTAGGGTAGTTTTTTACCTGATCTTTGCTTTTAAACTTTCAACTATTTTGTTCAACTATTTTGTTCTTTTTTCAATTTCACTGTTTTCAAATTTTATTATGCAAGATATTTAGATGTACAATTTATACATAAAGAATAAGGTTTAGTTTATATCGCTAAATAAATGTTTTTGAGAAGGCCTAAATAAAACAACTTCAAAATATGTGAAACACAACCGTATAAGAACTGATGTTCAATCAATATTTTAATTTTTCAAAGCTTACTATGATTTTTACGACACTTTTGGCGCTAATGAGCTACATTTTGTCGATCTGTTGGAAGTAAATACTACAGCGTATCAAACTAGTTAGAAAATAAACTATTATTTTGATAGTTTTTTGAAATAAAAATAATTGTGGATAGCGTAAACTTTGATAATAAATATGGTTGAAGTCCTAATTGTTTGATATAAATTTGGTGTTCTTAGTTCTAGTAGCTCAAAATTAGTTTTCGTAGTTCGAGTTTCTTATTGCTTTTTATTGGAACAATATTTTCTTTACTCTGTAATGTTCATTTGTTGTAATAAAATCTGTACCTAAAATAAAGTACTGTTTGTCATTTAGATTTTATAAATGGTATTCTAAATTAAAGTTGAAGCTATTATTACAGGACTTTTAAATAAGAAATTGAAAAGCTATTTTATATTTGAACTGATAAAATATATTTGAATTAAAGCAAAAGCTTCAACTATAAATTTTAAATTACTTTTATCAAATTCATATCTTTTTTAGATACTTTTTCAAGTAAATATAAAATAACTATGAAGATAAGGTGTGAATCATTTCTAACATTTTATTTGAATAAATTTTGTTTACTTAAATTAAAAAATTAAAATGTTACAATTTAATCATTTATGCATTAAGCTATTAAGGTCGTCTTTTATATAACCTAGAATAAAAATTAACAACAAAAATCAGCTAAGTAAAATAAACAGTCAGACTTTGTACGATTAGTTGAATGACAGCAAAGTAAAAACCTAATATTAACTTTCAAAACAAAAAAAAAACAAGTTTTAAACAAACAACTTTGAAAGTATTTTGTTTAAAAATTTAGCCTTTGGTGAGAAACGTGAGTCTAGTATTATTAATTTATTTATAAATTAGGTAAGTCTAAAACAAATGAACTCAACTTGTGTTTACTTATAAAAATATTTTTCATTGTTTTCCAGCGAATTTAAGCAACTATTGAGTTTTATATTTAGTCAGACAAAAAAGAAAAGCTTCCAATTTTATTGTTGTGTTTAAATATATTTCATAATAAAACATTACTTTCAATAATAATTTATTTAGATATCCTAAACTTGCAGTGCACAGTAAAATATGCACGCCTGTGTGTACAGGTACACATTGTGAAACCACTGTATTAGCTTCTTATCTAATACGTAGGGTTAATGTAGTTCTACTTAGTTTAACAGAACTTCTGTTGCACATCCAAACGCTTTATGTAAATCAGGAAGTGGAGTAATACCGCCCCTGCGGACGAAAAAGTAAATGATTAGTTAGTAAAGAAGCGATGTCTGGAACTTTAATTATAAGTTGCGAAGACAACACTTAAGTTATTCACCTCCGTTTTTATTAAAAACCTGTAAAGTCTTCGTAATGTACTTACAATAATATAATGAACTTATTTATAATACTAAGCATTTTAAATAAACAATTTTCATAACTTTTTCATATTTTATTTGAAAATCATGAATTAGTCAACAGAAAAAAAACTAGGATTGGAAAAAAAATATGTTTAATCATTTTTGATACTTAAAAATTACTACTTTGTTTAGTATTATATGTATTATGGTATTATTTGCTTCTTGAAAAATAGATAGTTTAAGTTTAAACTGTTGAACTAAATTTCATGAAATATTTCAAACAAACATTTAAACTTTATAACTGAGCAATATTTTAATTGTGATATTGGCTTGTGAAGAAAATGAAAAGTTTAGTTTGAATTTTGATTCTTTAATTTTTAAGTTAATCAACTGTCATTTTACATAACAATTGATATATTACAATAGTAATCATTTAATTCTTGTGTTTAATTTATTGGCGACTCATGTATAAACACATGAGAAGAGAGATTAAACCTAAAACCAACAAAATGCTTAATGAAAATTATGCATAGTATCTAACACAACTAATTTATAAAAAATACAAAACAAGAAACATTTAAGAAAGTAACGACTCATGAAATCTTACAATGAAGTAACTTTTCCCATTAACAAAGTTTGGTTTTTGTATAAAATCATTAACACAAATGGATATTGAACTACAAACTTTTTTGGTTTCAGATAAACGTTTTCGTAATCATAAACCAATTCTAATCCAGTTGCTGCAGCAGCTTCAGTTGCTTCATCATTTACCTCAATTATTATTCTAAAGTGATATTAATTTGAACGAGATTTGTGAACGAGAAACTTACAACTATTTCTATTGAAAACTTAATACTGAACTATTTTCGTAAAAACTCTTGTAACATATGTTCAAGTTTTTGTACTTAAAAGTAATTTGATTACTTTAGAAAAACATTTAGCTAACAGAAAAAATCTATAAACTGGCAAATAAATTGCTATAAAACTGTAAATAAGAAAATGCTATAAAACAATATATTCAGATATAGTATGCATTAAATATGATATATAAATAAAGTCAGAACCTTGTGAGGAACTGCAAATTGATACATCAATTTTTAAATTAAAACTTTTATTTTATATTTGTACTATTTATCTATTATATAAGTTATTTAGTTTTCCATTAAGCATTGATAATTAAACAAGTCAATAGTTGAACTTATTTTATTAATATGAGAACAAAAGCAGGAGTACAGAAAGAAAACCGGTTCCTAATCAAAACATCTCAAACGAAAACTTTGCACAGCATTAAACACAACTTAGAAATACATAAAGCTCACAAAATAACTAGTTATGAAAATTTACAATGAAGTAACTTTTCCCGTGAACAAAGTTTGGTCTTCGTATAAAATAATGAACAAAAAAGGATGATCAACTGTGAAATAGATTTTTGGAAAACTTCTTGAACTTTGTTTAACACGTCCCACTGCGATTCCTGTTGCTGCAGCAGCTTCAGTTCCTTCTTCACTTGTCTCAATGAAAGCCTTGTGAACAACTTCAGTCACAAAAAGTCTTGAATCTCCTGCAAACATTGCGCTTAAGTCAGATTTTCTCTCATCAAAAGCGTCTTTGATTCCCAACGAGCGCAGAGTTTCGTACAAGCTTGCTTCAAATTCGATTTTGAACTTAGGCATTTTCAACAAAATTCGCGTTTCACTGAAACTACTAGGGTCTTTAAGACTTTCAATAGTTTGGACGTCAAGTTTTTCGATCACATTTTTCAATCCAAACCTTTCATCAGGTAAAACTATCAGCATTCTGAAATCTACTTGCTTGTAATGAATTTCCACACACTTGAACCCTTTTTCATCAAATGAAGCAAACGAATAGTACTTTTCCTGTTTCATCATTTTAACAGTAGATGTTTTTTCTTCGGTACAATAGAATGGAGCATCTCTAGTGTCACAAAACTTGAACTTATCATACCAATCACCTTTGAAGTAGATACAACTAACTAAAACACATACAGTATCAGGATCCAAGTCGCTAAACAGATCTTTAATTTTTCCATTAGTACAATCTGCAACCCATTTATTGATTATATTTTTCGATTCGTCTGCATTCTCCTCGTAATTTAAAGACTGAATGTGGCTTTTAAAAGCAGATTCCATGTCACGTTTGTAGTTAGCATCAATTTCAAATTCTTCTGAAGGAAAAACAGAATTAGCAAGCTTGATTTGTAAGCCTTTGGAGTTGTAAGTTAATACATCATTCAGCTTTTTAAGATTTGAAAGAAGTTGTTCATCCTTCACAATTCATAGTGCCTCTTCAAGCTGCTTCTTGGTTGCTCCATTAGAACCTATAAGCAGCATGGAAAGAGCAAGCGAAACGCTCAGTGGTGAAAAGAAAATGTTCTTGTTTTCATCATTGCTTTCACAAAGCTTATTAAAAAGATTGACGTCAAACGAATTTACATTCATAATGATTTTAAACCCAACTAACCTTGAAAAGTAAAATATTATGTATTATCGAGATTTTTAAATGTGTTTGTACAAGTTGTACATTTTATGTTTTAGCTTGAATAGTTAAATAGTTAAAGACTTTTTAAATTTTACTTTTCATTGAAGCTTTTAATTGTACTGATATATTTACAACTTTTAAAATTTTTATATAACATTTGAAGATGCTTCACCTCAAAAATAGCATGAAATAGTTAAATTTTTATAGTAAAATTTCTTTAAAGTAAAGTATACTGGTAATAGATGTCTGTAAAACTTTTACAGGTCTCCATAGCTTCTGACTACATAAACTATAAGCTATAATAATCTATTTATATTTGTTTTAAGTAACAATAGCAGCATAGAGGGTTTTTCTAAAATCCTTTGTAAATAAAAACATAAAAACATTAGTATTTAAAAACAACCAGGATTAAGTAAAAAATGACACCGGGTTCATTATTTTAACTTGTTTAAAGTTAGGGTAGTTTTTTACCTGATCTTTGCTTTTAAACTTTCAACTATTTTGTTCAACTATTTTGTTCTTTTTTCAATTTCACTGTTTTCAAATTTTATTATGCAAGATATTTAGATGTACAATTTATACATAAAGAATAAGGTTTAGTTTATATCGCTAAATAAATGTTTTTGAGAAGGCCTAAATAAAACAACTTCAAAATATGTGAAACACAACCGTATAAGAACTGATGTTCAATCAATATTTTAATTTTTCAAAGCTTACTATGATTTTTACGACACTTTTGGCGCTAATGAGCTACATTTTGTCGATCTGTTGGAAGTAAATACTACAGCGTATCAAACTAGTTAGAAAATAAACTATTATTTTGATAGTTTTTTGAAATAAAAATAATTGTGGATAGCGTAAACTTTGATAATAAATATGGTTGAAGTCCTAATTGTTTGATATAAATTTGGTGTTCTTAGTTCTAGTAGCTCAAAATTAGTTTTCGTAGTTCGAGTTTCTTATTGCTTTTTATTGGAACAATATTTTCTTTACTCTGTAATGTTCATTTGTTGTAATAAAATCTGTACCTAAAATAAAGTACTGTTTGTCATTTAGATTTTATAAATGGTATTCTAAATTAAAGTTGAAGCTATTATTACAGGACTTTTAAATAAGAAATTGAAAAGCTATTTTATATTTGAACTGATAAAATATATTTGAATTAAAGCAAAAGCTTCAACTATAAATTTTAAATTACTTTTATCAAATTCATATCTTTTTTAGATACTTTTTCAAGTAAATATAAAATAACTATGAAGATAAGGTGTGAATCATTTCTAACATTTTATTTGAATAAATTTTGTTTACTTAAATTAAAAAATTAAAATGTTACAATTTAATCATTTATGCATTAAGCTATTAAGGTCGTCTTTTATATAACCTAGAATAAAAATTAACAACAAAAATCAGCTAAGTAAAATAAACAGTCAGACTTTGTACGATTAGTTGAATGACAGCAAAGTAAAAACCTAATATTAACTTTCAAAACAAAAAAAAAACAAGTTTTAAACAAACAACTTTGAAAGTATTTTGTTTAAAAATTTAGCCTTTGGTGAGAAACGTGAGTCTAGTATTATTAATTTATTTATAAATTAGGTAAGTCTAAAACAAATGAACTCAACTTGTGTTTACTTATAAAAATATTTTTCATTGTTTTCCAGCGAATTTAAGCAACTATTGAGTTTTATATTTAGTCAGACAAAAAAGAAAAGCTTCCAATTTTATTGTTGTGTTTAAATATATTTCATAATAAAACATTACTTTCAATAATAATTTATTTAGATATCCTAAACTTGCAGTGCACAGTAAAATATGCACGCCTGTGTGTACAGGTACACATTGTGAAACCACTGTATTAGCTTCTTATCTAATACGTAGGGTTAATGTAGTTCTACTTAGTTTAACAGAACTTCTGTTGCACATCCAAACGCTTTATGTAAATCAGGAAGTGGAGTAATACCGCCCCTGCGGACGAAAAAGTAAATGATTAGTTAGTAAAGAAGCGATGTCTGGAACTTTAATTATAAGTTGCGAAGACAACACTTAAGTTATTCACCTCCGTTTTTATTAAAAACCTGTAAAGTCTTCGTAATGTACTTACAATAATATAATGAACTTATTTATAATACTAAGCATTTTAAATAAACAATTTTCATAACTTTTTCATATTTTATTTGAAAATCATGAATTAGTCAACAGAAAAAAAACTAGGATTGGAAAAAAAATATGTTTAATCATTTTTGATACTTAAAAATTACTACTTTGTTTAGTATTATATGTATTATGGTATTATTTGCTTCTTGAAAAATAGATAGTTTAAGTTTAAACTGTTGAACTAAATTTCATGAAATATTTCAAACAAACATTTAAACTTTATAACTGAGCAATATTTTAATTGTGATATTGGCTTGTGAAGAAAATGAAAAGTTTAGTTTGAATTTTGATTCTTTAATTTTTAAGTTAATCAACTGTCATTTTACATAACAATTGATATATTACAATAGTAATCATTTAATTCTTGTGTTTAATTTATTGGCGACTCATGTATAAACACATGAGAAGAGAGATTAAACCTAAAACCAACAAAATGCTTAATGAAAATTATGCATAGTATCTAACACAACTAATTTATAAAAAATACAAAACAAGAAACATTTAAGAAAGTAACGACTCATGAAATCTTACAATGAAGTAACTTTTCCCATTAACAAAGTTTGGTTTTTGTATAAAATCATTAACACAAATGGATATTGAACTACAAACTTTTTTGGTTTCAGATAAACGTTTTCGTAATCATAAACCAATTCTAATCCAGTTGCTGCAGCAGCTTCAGTTGCTTCATCATTTACCTCAATGCAAGCTTTGTGAACTACTTCGGACACATGAAATTTACCATTTGGTTGCAGAGCATCTTCAGACATTGCACTAAAATCTGCATTTGCTGAATCAAAAGTGTCTTTTATTCCCAACGAACGCAGAATTTCGTTCAAATTTGCTTCATATTCGATTTTAAACTTTGGGACTCTCAGCGAAACGAATTCTCTACTGAAATTTTTACCGTCTTTAATGCTTTCGATTGTATTCTTGTCTAGTTTATTGATTACACTTTCCAATTCATATTTTCCGTTGGGTAAAATTATCAGCATACTAAAATCTGGATTCTTGTAAGGAATTGTTACAGACTTGAACTCTTTTTCATCATCTGAAAGAAACGAATAATAATCCTTTTTTACCATCATTTTAACAATAGAAGTCTTTTTATCGGTACAATAGAATGGTAAATCTTTTCTGTAACGGGACTTGAACATGTCATACCAATCACCTCTAAAATAAATACAACTAACTAGAACACATGCAATATCAGGGCTCATTTTACTGAATAATTCATTAATTTTTTCATTAGTACAACCTTCAACAAAATAATTGATAACAGCTATCGCGTTTTCTGCACGGTTTTTGTAGTCCAAAGACTGAATTTGGCATTTTAAAGCAGATTGCATGTCATCTTTGTACTCTGGGATTATCTGAAACTTATCTGATGGAAAGACAGAGTTAGCAAGTTTGATTTTCAAACCATCGGAGTTAAAATTGACTACACCACTCAGCTCTTTAAGATTTGAAAGAAGTTTTACATCCTTCACAATTCCTAGTGCCTCTTCAAGCTGCATCTTGGTTGCGCCATTAGATCCTTTTAGTAGCATGGAAAGAGCGAGCGAAATGCTCAGTGGTGAAAAGAAAATGTTCTTGTTTTCATCATTGCTTTCACAAAGTTTTTTGAAAATACTGACATCAAGCGAATTGAAATTCATACTGATTTTAGACCCACAAACCTTAAAATTTTAATTATTATTAACCATTTAAGTAGTTAAAATTCATTTTATGTTTTATCTACTAACTAAAGAAATGTTAAAAAAGTTGTTCAAATAAAATACAGATTTTTCTGCATTTTTACAACGTTACAAGACAACTACAGTTTTTATAATATTTTGAAGTGGCCCTCATGTCAAAAATTTTGCTTGAAGATTGATAAGCATAAAGAGGTTTGTGTAATAATGTAAAACAAAACAAATCAAATATTTATTGAGGGAAATTTTAATAAAAAAAAACACTTTTGCTACATACAGCCATATTTTAGTAAACTTTAAAACTATTCTTAACTAGTTCTTAAAAAAGTACTTCAAATTCAGAAATAACATTATTAGGTCTAATCATTAAGAACACAGTGTTAACAAATTGTTGAAATAGAATTTGTTATAACATAATATTACTAAAAATTCAAAATTATTAGAATTATAAATATCTGTATTTTAATCATCGTTCATTTTTACACTTTTAACTATTTATTTTAAGCATTTAATTATTTTGAATACCAGTTTGAATCAGATTTAAATGTATAATTTATTCACTGTAAATAAGATCTAATACATTTAAACATTTAAGAACTTGATAAATGACTATGAGTGAACTTAATTTAAACCAAATACTATGTATGAAACACAACCATAAAATAAGGTATTTGCAATATTTTTTTTTACTTCGCAATGATCACTTTGATTCGTCACGACACTTTAGGCGCTAACGAGCTATTTTTTTTCGTTGTTTTGAATAGGAGGTAACTATGTTTTTTAGGTTTGTAACCATTCACTGTTACAACGTAGTTACTATTTTATTACTGCTATTACTGGTTTAGTTTGCAAAATTATTATCCTTAAATAAAATGTAAGCACTTTCAGATTAAATCTTCAAAACGCAGCTAATTAACTTCTCTCTCATTAATCCTTGCTGCAACTTCCATAGTGTAGAGGTAGTCCAGATTCTTAACCATAACCATGAATGTAAACAGACTTCGTTGCTGTAATTCAACACGACAAATCTGCGTGCTAGCATATCTGGCTGCAGGTGTCCTCGCCAAAAACGAGGCTCAGTTGTGCGAGTAGAGGACAAAAATCTTGAAGGTTAAATTTTTATGACACGACATTTAAAGTATATGACTACTTTTTTAGTTTTTATTTGTTTTACAGATAGCAGATAAAAATTAAATAGTTACTAGTTAAAAATAAAATATAGTATGATGTAGCTAAATTCAGTTTGAAACTTAATTACTTTAATTTTTAAATCCTTTCTTGTTATTTTCTTTCTAACAAAATCAGTATTTAAAATTTTCAGTATATGTATTTACTATCAGTATTTTCACAAATCTTAACTTCAATAAAACTCTTAGTTCTTACTATATTTTACTATAAGTTCTTTTTTATTTAGACAAATAATTAAAACTCATTTTTATTTCATATATGCATTGTTTTTAGATATATATATTTTGATAAATAAATTAGTATGAAACATTAACTTTTATTGATTGTAAAAGATTTCAAAGGCGCTAAAAGGCAGTTATGATTTCTATAAAAAATTTTTTTTCAGTAATCTAAGTACATAACTGAAAGAAGTTAGCTGATCGCGGAAAGCAAAAATTTTTGAACAAACTCGATACTGAAGAATACTCAAAATACACTTAATTTAAAGCATCTATAATTTATACTTAAATAAGTAAATTATTTTTTAATACTTCAAAGTTAAGATGTATTCCAATATAAAAACAATTAAAAGATTTTTCGATATACAGTGTTGACTTGCATTTTTTAATGTCTTGTCCTGGACAAGACGGTAAAAAGTATCCGTGGTGTAAGACTCGATAACCGAAATGTTTTGTCGTGACCCAGGTCTAAGCACCATATATTTAAAGCGCTTTTTTTAATTTTTATCAAACAATAGTAAACGATTTTTTTACATAATACTATTAAACCTCTACAAACTTTCACTTGAATATTATTCACAATATATAACAACGACTCGTAGATAGTTTAGCGAAACTTTAATGATCGATCATATAAAAATTCACATTTAATTTAAAACAAAATCACTAAATAGCCCAACAGCATTTGGGCTCAAAATTCCACAAGAGCGTATTCTATTTCGAAAACAATTTGCTTGCTAGATGAAACCCGTACTTGATAAGCACAATCACGTATCCAGGATTGCTGTAAAGCACTTTAGCCAGGGGAAACATGAAAATGCAGATCACGATCTGACAGAAGACTACGAGGGGGAACTCCAGGATCCGGAAGGTGGTTTTCACCAGGAACTTCAATGGTTTGTAGAGGATTCGGAGGATGAGGCATGCAATGATGAAGAAGATTGTAGCAAAGATCGTTTCCATTTGAAAAACTTTCACCATTTCGAACATGACGTTGAAAAGAGCGTCCATTGTGAGAAACAGTTTAAAATTTTACCTGAAATTTTTAATAATGTTTGTGTGAATGATCTAAAATTATAGAATAAATAATAGAATAAATATAATAATTATATAAAATAAATATAAAATAATAGAATAAATAAAAACATTTGTAAGCTAATTGCACTTGATTTAACTTGATTTAACTCGTTAAAAAATAAAAAGAGCGTGTTGCAGCCCTGACAAAACAGTAAATAGATACTAAAACATACTGATAAACAAACAAAACCACCATAGATACGAAAATGTATTTTTACTACTTGTAAAGTTTTATCTGCACACACAATAACATTTAAAGTTATGAACAAATTTTCATAATCAGAAGAACTACTATGAATGACTTGTATTTACTACAAAAGCTGTAAAGGTGAATAATTCAAATAAAGTCAGTGATTACTAGTTGTACTGAAACAGAATGATAAGTACAAGCTATTTTATAGGGAAAACTTGCTGTGGAAGCATATTTGAAAGAGCATTAAAATAAGAAAGAAGAATACTGTTATATACTATTTATTTTACTCCTTAAGTTTTTATACGCATACCATTATAAGCATACAGAGTATCTCCTCTAGACATAACGTTAATCAACTATTTTCGCCGAGTTAAAACAAAGGGTCAGTTTTAATATGTTTGTAAAATATCTTAATGTATGGTTTTATAACTAAGTGTTAATTTTATAAACTTACTTATCAAGTTATACTCTATTAATAACTTATAGTTTAAATACATAAAGTTAGTTTTTTTTTACCAAAAAACCATGTATTAGATAACTTGTTGTATATAAAGTGACAATTAAATTTGTGAAAAATTTATGAAAAATTGACACAGTCATTTTGTTTTACTTAAACTAAATAAAAAAATTAAAATGATATAAAAGAGTAGTTGTTAAATAAATAAACCTTGATTTATTTTTACGTAGATGTCGCAAGTTTTCAAAATTTTTCTACCTAACATGTAAAAATTTCTCAAGTTCCAGGTTTTTCGAATTTTTATTTTTGCCTTTATTGTGAAATTCCAGGCTTTTCTAGGTTTCCAGGTAAAGTGGCAAGCCTGATTATAAAATGTAATAAAAAAAACTTATGGGATTTTGCAATTGAGTCTCACAGACTACAAATATATTAAAAAAATATTTAAAAGACACATCATCTAAACAGGTTTGTCTTAGTTGATCAACGTGATAAACTATGATTTTTAATAAAATTTTCATTAGGTTTTATTTATCTAAGTCACACAAACTTTAATGTAGTAAGATATTATATGAAAAACCCTATTCTCTAGTTAAATAAAATTAAAAAGAAATTTTTTTCTTTCAACTGTTTTTCTTAGTCCCTTATTTGTTTTCACTATTTTAAAATTTTCTTATGCAATATGTTCAGATGTACAGTATATACATTATGAATAAGGTTTAGTTTATAATAGGTTACATATTTTGAGAGTGCTTTAACTATATAAATTAAGTATATATGAATCACAACAATAAAATAACTAATTTTCAAAAATATTTTTGAATTTTTCAAAGCTTAATATAGTTTTTACGACACTTTTGGCGCTAATGAGCTAAATTTTGTCGATCTGTGGGAAGTATATTATATAGTGTAGTAAATTTGCTAGTAAATAAACTGTTATTTTAATACTTTTTTGAAATAAAAACAAGTATGGATAGCGTAAATTTTAACAATAAATACTGTTGACGTCTTAATTATTTGATATAAGTTTAGTGTTCTTAGTTCTAGTAGCTCTTTGATTTAAAATTATTTGTAATAGTTCGCGCTTCCTATTGCATTATAAGAACAATATCTTTCTTTATACTATTATGTTTAATTTCTTGTATTAA
Source organism: Thalia democratica (assembly GCF_965202585.1). Classification (NCBI taxonomy): domain Eukaryota; kingdom Metazoa; phylum Chordata; class Thaliacea; order Salpida; family Salpidae; genus Thalia; species Thalia democratica. The sequence goes on from NC_139168.1 coordinate 21,042,147, forward strand.
AAACTGAATTTAACAACAAAATATTGTTAGTCATATAAATTTGATAATTTAATAATCTATACTAAGTTTGAAGCTGATACCACAACTTTTTTTAAATGGAAATTGAAGTTTGTTTTTGTATGAACAGCTGTTTTATAGTTGAATTAAAATCAATTAATTAAAACAATAGTTTCAACTATAAATTTTAAATTACTTTCATCAAATTCATGTCTTTATTAGCTGGTTTTTTTTTAGTAAATATAAAATAACTTTAAAAATAAAGTGTGAACCATGTCTAATACATTTTTAAAATCATTTCACTCTATTTAATATAAATATGTTTATTGAACGAAATCAACGCGCTCAAATATTTGGTCCAAGGACCTGGTGTACGAAAAAACCTTTCGGTTATCTCGAGTCATACACCAGAATACAGTTTAAAGTCATATCCAGAGCAATTAGTAATGAAAAAATTACTAAAACGTTAAAATGTTGCAATTTGATCATTTTATACATAAAGCTAGTAAGGTTTTGTTTTTTGTAAAACTAAAAAAAAAATTAATAACATATATCAGCAAAGTAAAATAAACAGTCAGATTTTATATAATTAATTGAATAATAGCAATGTAAAAAACTAATACTATTTTCCATAACAAAATAAGCAAGTTATCTAAGTAAATGACTGATGTTAAAAAGTATGTTGTTTAAAAATATAGCGTTTAGTGAGAAATATCGGTCTAGTATTAATGACTTATTTATAAACTAAGTAATTCTCAAACAAATAAATTCAACTTGAGTTTAGTTATAAAATTTTTATTTTGATTTTCGGTAAATTTAAGCAAGTATTGAAGTTTAAATTTAATCAGACAAAAAAGAAATACTTCCAATTTTGTTTTTTTCATAAATACATAAATTCAAAAATTTTATTTTTAATAAAAGCTTATTTAGATAACCTAAATTTTATTTTACAAACAAACTGCAGAAAAAATATCGATAAAGTCTTTAACATCAAAAGCTGTTTGCAATAAGTTACAGGAAACTAAACCTGAACAAAAAAAATCTTGAAATAATAATAAATTATTATTGTAAGTTTATTGTCATACGATGGACCCAGGAATCAAAACCTAGGCCACTTATACAGAAAGACATACAACAAAAAGACAAAAATAAACCAAAATTGTACATTAAAAATGAAAAAAACTGAGTTTAACTAATTAAAGTTTAAAATTAACATAAAAACACAAAAATTATAACACAAAATTTATAATTCCGGTGCTTCCGAAAAGAGAACAACAATATTCTACTCCATCTTCACCCGAACAAATGGTTTCACTCCAAAACTGGTTTCACTTTCATTCGAACAGCTGGCTTCACATTATTTGAACAACTGGTTCAGCCTTAATTTGAGTAACTGGTTTAACTTTTATCCATACAACTTGTTTCACTTTTATTCGTATAACTAGAACCGCTTTTATCTAAACAACGTGGTTCACTTTTGTTAGGAGAGCCTGCTTCATATTTACTTTTAAATCTTTAATACTCAGATAACTCAGCGTTTGTTGAATAAATTAAATATACGCTATTTTTTTTTATGTCTTAGTAAATTATTAGTATTTGAAATTTTGTTATTTGATATTTTCAAAATAAATGTAATATAGAACGGTTTTTCACCTCACTAAACTTGTAGTGCACAGTAAAATTATTTCTATGCACACTAGTGTGCACAGGTACACACTGTGAAACCACTGTATTAGCTTCTTATCTACTACGTAGGGTTAATGTAGTTCTACTTAGTTTAACAGAGTTTCTGTTGCACATCCAAACGCTTTATAATAATCAGGGAGTGGAGTAATACCGCCCCCTGCGGACAAAAAAGTAAATTACTAGTTAGTAAAGAAGCGATGTATGGATTTTTAGGTATAAGCTGCGAAGATAACACATTAAAGTTATTCACTTCCGTTTTTAATTAAAAATCTACAAAGGCTTTGCAAAGTTAATTAGAAAGCTGGTGATAACTTATTTATAATATTAGGCATTCCAATATACAATTTGCATAATTTTTTCATATTTATTTGAAAATCGTGAATTAGTCAACAGTAAAAACACTACGTTTGA